>NC_141552.1:67465000-67622500 GCF_021556685.1 Rattus norvegicus | reverse complement strand
TCACAATCAAAATAGCAACAGCTCTGATACGAGTCTTTAATCTTCCCTCTGAAATTTCACAAGCCAGGCCTCCATCTTTTGCACTGTTCTCAACATTATCTCCCAAGCTCCTACAGAACATCCCACAGAGCTCTTAACATCCCAATGGCTCTTCTAGCCCAAAGTTCCAAAGTCCTTCCATAGTCCTCCCCAAAACATGGTCAGGCTTTCACAGGAATACCCTACTCCTGGTACCAATTTGTCTCAGTCAGGGTTTCTATTCCTGCACAAACCTCATGACCAAGAAGCAAGCTGGGGAGGAAAGGGTTGATTCAGCTTACACTTCCACATTGCTGTTCATCACCAAAGGAGGTCAGGACTGGACCTCAAGCAGGTCAGGAAGCAGGAGCTGAGGCAGAGGCCATGGAGGGATGTTACTTACTGGCTTGCTTCCCCTGGCTTGCTCAGCTTGCTTTCTTATAGAACCCAAGAACTACCAGGCCAGGGATGGCACCATCCACCACCCACCATGGGCTGGGTCCTCCCCTCTTGATCATTAGTTGAGAAAATGCCTTACAGCTGGGACTCATGGAGGCATTTTCTCAACGGAGGCACCTTTCTCTGTGATAGCTCCAGCTTGTGTCAAGTTGACACACAAAACCAGCCAGTATACCACTATACATACACATAAATATATACATATGTATATATACACATTATGTATGCATGTATATATCACTATACCATTATATAATATATACATATACACACATATAAACACTATATATAGATAGTTGTGCAGTATATGTGTGGTCTACATCTGCTTCTGAGGTACAGTGTGCATATGTATTTCTGTTCTCCGCATGGTATGTGCCTCCGCACTGTGACATCAAGCTTAGCCAGCACAGTGGGAAACCCCAACTATGTCCAGGTGCACACCATCTGGGTGGGACACCTCCACCTTTGTTCCTGGGGCCTGCAGAGGGTTGTCAGACAGTGCCCAAGCAGGCCAGAGGACAGACATCATACAGCAGCCATTGATCCTGTGGGCTCCCCTTTGGTCCCTGGGCTCTGCTGGTGGTGAGCTGTGCCATGGCTCTGGAGGGACATTGGCTGCGTTCCCTCTGTGTGTGTAGAGAAACATTCTGGGTAGTTGAACAGTGAAGGCAACGAAGAGGTAGGGAACTGTCCGACCCTCAGGAGAGGCCCCTGAGAAGTGTGAGGGGGTTGGGCCTGGTATGGAAGGACTGGCCCCCTTGCTCCTCTGTGACATGAGCCCACCCATGCCTCGAAGAGCCCAGAGAAACTGCTGCCATTGGCCCCTCCCACCAGCCCTTGACCAAGTCAACCAGTATGGGGAGGAGAAGAGAAGCCTCCTTTCCCTCAGTTTTCATCAGACCTGACCAGGTAGCATCTGCCTCTTAGAGTTGCCTGTGGCTGTGTCATTGTCCCTGTGTCTGTGAGTCTTGGTGGCAGATGACTGTGCACTCGACTGCCTCCAACACCCCCTCACACTCACCACTCTGTAGAAGCACGTGATGGACAGTGCTGGTCCAGTTCCCCACCACGCCCCACCCCCAGCAACTGGGCAGCCTGGATGGGGATGGACTGAGCTCCTGTCTCCCCCACAGGCGTCATCATCAAGCGTCGGAGCGGGGAAATCCCCTGCCCTCTGGCCGTGGAGGCTTTTGCTGCTCACCTCAGCTACATCTGCAGATACGACGACAAGTACAGCAAGTGAGTGCGTGGGCAGCCGGTGGGTGTGTGGGCGGCTGGTATGCGTGCGGGTGGCATCTGGTGCGTGGGCAGCTGGTGTGTGTGTGCAGGTGGCATCGGGTGCGTGGGTGGCTGGTTTGCATATGGGTGGCATCGGGTATGGGGGCAGCCAGTAGGTGTGTGGGTGGCTGGTGTGCATGCGGGTGGACTCGGGTGCGTGGGCGGCTGGTTTGCATGGGGGTGATATATAAGGTGTGTGGGGAGCCAGTGTTCCTGCGGGTGGCATTGGGGCTAGGTGGGGACAACACACAACAACACCAGGGAGGGTAGTGTTGGCCCACGTGTGGTGCAGATCTTGAATGTGGAGCATCAGGACCCACGAGGTCCCCGGCCCTCATCCTGGCCCCAGGTAGCCTGTACACCCATCTCCTCAGATCACTCCACTGTCACCCCGTGCCTCCAGGCCCCCCCCCCGAGGTACCCACCACTGCTCACACCCCATTGGTGGGCATCTTGGCACATAGTTCAGCCATTATCTTCTCTAGGCCTTGTCCATCCTGAGCTGGATTCCCTGGTGGTCTTTAGATACGATGTGGCCAAAATGTAGAGACAATAAACAGGATAAGAGAACCCTAAAATAAGTTTCTGTGCCTAATAGTGTCCGCGGGGGACTGAGCACTTAGGTATGGATGAGCCTAGAGAAGGGCTATAAGAGGACAGATGCTGGAGAATGGGGCAGGGCCTGTCATAGCCCCGCCCACGAGCCCCGCCCATAGCCGGTTCCCAGTGCATCCACCAGAAGAGGGTCTGCTTGCTGTGGCCCCATGCTAAGCTTCTAGGCTCCTCTCCCCTGTGAGCTATAACCAGCATGCCTGTTGTGAGACTTTTCTGAGGAGATGTGGACAAACACCTGTCCTCCCCACTGGACACTACAGACAGATTCAACAATTCCACCCCAGTCTAGCCTAGTGAACCAGCGAGTTTATGGTGGACTATATAGGTGACAGCTCACAAAAGCTGCTTCCCTGGATCTCTCTCAGCTGGTCAGAGAGTCTCTTCCCAGTGTTTGCCAGGGCCGATGTAGCCTTGGTGTGGGGCCTTGTAAACCTCTCAAGTTCCAGGTGTCCCCTCAGTCTTGTGGGTCTTACTCACTTGCTAAGTCTTAAAGAGCGTCCCTTCTCCATGAGGGAGTGTGCAAGCCACAGGAAACAGCTACACAGCGCAGTGCCTCCCCTCTCCCCAGGTATTTCATCTCTCACAAGCCAAACAAGACATGGCAGCAAGTGTTCTGGTTTGCCATCAGCATCGCCGTCAACAACGCCTACATCCTGTACAAAATGTCAGACGCCTACCATGTGAAGAGGTACAGCCGGGCCCAGTTTGGAGAGAGACTTGTGAGGGAGCTGCTGGGCCTGGAGGACGAATCACCAGCCCACTGAGACTGCTGGCCCAGGGGTGTCAGGGACAAGGAAGGAGCCTGTCACCTGCCTGTCCGTTGGAGGGCCCATGTGGGGTCAGAGGTCTGCTTTACACATCACCCCTCCACCCCCACAAAGGGTGGCTCCCCAGAGCCTGATACAGGTGACTGGATAGGCCGTGACCTCAGAAGGTACCAGCGACAGGACCAGTGGACTGTGCTCTGATTTCCAGAGCTCGAGAGGTCATGATGGGCTCAAGTTCAGACCAGGCAAGCTTACAAAACGGGCCACTCAGTGCCACCCCCACAGCACTCGGGGCATGGGTTCCCAGCGCTCTCCCATTCGATGGGCTTAGATGGTTCCCTTGGAAGAAGAGAAGCCATGTGGTGCCATTAAAACTCAAAGCCAACCGGACAGGAGCGGCTGCAGCTTGCTGACTGTAAACGGGGTGTTCCTGTTCCATTCTCTGGGGCTGTGACGAGCAGGGTGAGGAGGGGAGACCGATGCTGGGGATTTTTTTTTTTTTCAATCTATCTTCAGGTTAATTCCCTACCATTGCTTAAGGTCTACTGTGAACAGATGTGTGCCGCTGTCCCCCCGACCCCCGACACCATACACCCTCACAGCTCCTTGCATGATCACAGTTCTGTGTCTGGCCTGCGGCGGGGTAGGAAGGGCATCTGGCTTCCAGGACAGATGTGGCCACAGCTATCAGCGCCTGGGGAGCCTGCAGGCTGAATACCCTGTCACCATGTCACTGTTGGCAGAATTGCCTGTCTTGAGAACCATGTAGCATCATGAACACAAAGTCCTTCACCGCCCTCTGTGGGGGTGGGGTCCCCCAGAAATGTGCAGCAGGATTAGGAAGCCCTGGCTGGGGACTGGCCCAGGCAGGAAGGTATGTGGGACCCCCCCATAGACCCAGGTCCTTCCCACCAGTGGTTGACACATCTCCATGGAGCCCGGGCCCCAAGGTGGTCCCACCGTCCCCACAGATGGGAAACAAGGATTTTCCCACACCTCGCATCCCTTCCACCTGATCTCGCATCCACCTAACGTCCTCAGATGCAGAATGTCCTCAGCAGGGGCTTTGGGGGACTCCCTCATTCAGTGAGCTGAGGTGTGTCTGGCAGTATGCTGCTCCCCACACCTTGTCACATCTGTGACCTCCCTCTCCACAAGCACCCACGCCTGTGGTGGGACCCCCGATGCCACAGACCGTAGGCCCAATTTCAGTTTGTGTTTGAGATAACCTTTGCTGTACCCTTAATCGGATCAAAAGCACTTTTACCACATGGAGAAATATATTTTTAATTTGTGATGCTTTTCTACAAAGTCCACTCTTTCTGAGTTCAGGTGTTTCCAACACTTAGGGAGACTAATGAAGGCCAATGACCTTTTCTTTTCTGTCCAAACAAGAAAAATAAAAATAAAAGTCTATTTAGATGTTGGCTGTCCATATGTCGCTTTGTCTCAAAGTTGGAAAGCTATTCCCTTGAACTTTCTTTCCTATCGTGTGACCAGGGATGCGTGAGCTGAACTGCTCTTGGAATCTTGGACCATTTAACAGTTTATAAAAAAGAAATCAGGGCTGGAGAGATGGCTCAGCGGTAAGAGCACCCGACTGCTCTTCCAGAGGTCATGAGTTCAATTCCCAGCAACCACATGGTGGCTCACAACCATCTGTAAAGAGATCTGATACCCTCTTCTGGTGTATCTGAAGACAGCTACAGTGTATTTATATATAATAAATAAATAAATCTTTAAAAAAAAAAAAAGAAAGAAATCAGTTAGGATTTGATGTGTGAATATGTTTACACACACACACACACACACACACACACACACACACACACATATACACGGATGAGTGATAGTAGGAGTTCCAAGTGTAGTTGTCCACAACCCTCCCCATTATTTTTAGTCTTGGTTACCTGAAGTCAACTGTGATCCAAAATTACTAAATGGAAAATTCCAGAAATAAACGATCCGTAAGTCAGAAGCTTTTATTAAATAGCACATTGCTACAGTTGTTGTATTTTACCGTTAACTTCTTACTGTGCCTAATTAAACTGTTATCACAAGAGCATATGCAAAGCAAGAAACACAGTGTATAAATTCTGGCACCCACGGAGGGACTTGGGGCTCAGAAATCTATTCCCTGCTGAGGGACGGATAGGATCTGCTGAGTCTCCCTGAGACTGTGGTGTGCATCTCAGGCCAGCAGGTGGCGATGTTCTACAGAGTGTCAACTGCTGGAACCTTCCCAGGTCGGAGGTGCTGTTTGTGACTCTAGTGGGAAGAGGGTAGCTGGAAGGGTTGTGGGGAGGGTGGGTACTGCAGCCTGTGAGGCATCTGTAAGTTGAAGAGCTTTTCTTTTTTTTCATGAAAGTCCTAATGGCATGTGGTATGGGGTTAGAAAGCCTCCCAGACATAGTCCTTGCCTCCACAGGATTAGTTAGGTGTCAGGCTCAGCTTCTCTTGGTCCCCAGACACTGGCTTTTCCGGAATCAGATGACCCCAGTGACCAGGGAGAGGCCCCTGTGTCAGTTTTCTGTCACCAAGACAAAAGGTCGGTCCGGTAGATTCGAGGACGGTGTTTATTTACTGCACACTGAACATTGTGCTAGCATTGGCTCACCCTTCTGCTTTGGGTTAAGGCAGAATGTCTTGACTGGAGGACGTGGTAGAACAAAGATGTTGACGTCATGAAGCCAGAAAGTAGATAGTGAGAAAGGGTGGAGCCCAGGTCCCCGAACCCTCTTCAAGGGCACACCCTGTTCCACTAGACACCCTTCCTAAAGACTGCCGAACTCCCCGGAGTGTCATAGACAGAGGAATGTGACTTCAGATCTCAGCCTTTGAGGGACACTGAAGACCCACCCACATTCCAGTGGCCCAAGAAGTGATTCTTTTTTTTTTTTTTTAAGATTTATTCATTTATTATATATAAGTACACTGTAGCTGTCTTCAGACATACCAGAAGAGGGCATCAGATCTCTTTACAGATGGTTGTGAGCCACCATGTGGTTGCTGGGAATTGAACTCGGGACCTCTGGAAGAGTAGTTGGGTGCTCTTAACCACTGAGCCATCTCTCCAGCCCCCAAGAAGTGATTCTTGTGAGGGGTTTAGCACAAGACCCAAATCCTTCCTGCATATCCCATAAGCCACTGGTTCCCCAGGCCTGACAGGATACATGGGGCTGTTGGTGGCTCTGCATTTCATGGCCAGTTAAGCGTGTTTCTCAGGGGATTTTATTTTGTTACCAGGCACAGAAGTGAAAGATTCATGCGCTCTAGACCCTCCTGTTTCTTCAAGGCACCTGGCTCTCGAGCCTCGGAGCAGCTCAGCCTCTGGGGTCGCAGTGTGAACTCAGCTCAGATCGTAAAACTCTATGTATTTTTCACTTTCCTTTCCAGGTTCGGTATTTGGCTGATAAGAGCCTCAGGCTGGGACATTGTCTTCTCCGGTCATTGAGTCATCTTTGATACTTAGCTGGGTCATCGTAGGCAGAGGATCCCTGGCTGCTAACCAGGGAGGCCCACCAGTAAGATGTAATAATCTGTGTGCGGGAGTCCACATGAACACTACCGAGACACAAGGTCTGAAGGGTTCAGATGTCCCATCTAAAGCCAGGCATGGGTGACGGCTTCCCCAAAGCCGGGCTCAGCACCTGACTGCCTGGGTGCAGGACAGTGTGTGGGGCAGTCACCACAAAGGCTGGTGGCAGCATCACTTCCTGTGAGGCAGGTGGGACAGATCCCACTTCCTGTGGGCTCTTCAAGGGTAAGGTCATGTTCTGTCTGGTGTGATCCGCCTGCAGTGGGTTAACACAAACAGGAGTTGACTGTGAGCAGGCCCTGGACAAGGCCCCCTGTTCCTACCCAATGTGTACACAGCGGCCGAGTGTATACACACAGATGTTTAAAAATCTATTAATAAGACAGTGAAATTTTCTTTTTTTTTTCTTTTTTAACTGTAAGTTTCCTTCTAATGTTTCTGATAGAGAGAGAGAGAGAGAGAGAGAGAGAGAGAGAGAGAGAGAGAGATCCATCTGGGTCTAGAGAGATGGCTTAGTGGTTAAGAATACTTGCTGCTCTTAAGAGAGGACCCAAATTCAGTTCCCAGCACCCACACCAGGAAACAGATCAAATCGTCGTATGTGATCATGGATTTTATACTTGGAGGTTATTAAGGTCATGGGTTATGATACATGGGCATATGAGCAAAGAATAAGTAATCCAAGCAGGTACCTGTGCCCAAGTCCACTTCCTGCATTCCTTGTTGGAACCCGAGCCCTTGGCCCCTTGTTCGTGTCATGAGGTAACAGGGAGGGTAGATATGAATAGCCAGTCTCAGTCTCAGATGAAAACCAGGCAAGAGTAGCGGATAAATAGCAGTGGCTGAACGCAAGCCCAGCGCGTGTCTGGAGCCTTTCCGACCAACATGGAGGGCCCATGAGCTAAATGTAACCTCTTTCAGTTGGATGACACTAGGCTTGGGGCCAAGTCACAGGTGAGGACTCATCTGAGGATAGGAATGTGACAGGCAGCAGAGGCACAGCTGTAAGAAAGGACTAGCCCTGCCTGTTGACTGTGGCTGAGAATGGACTAGTAAGTCCCTTCTCTGGCATTTCTGTAAATGAAAATGGAGAATTACTAAATTGGTAGGTGGGTGGGTCCCCAGAGCCCTAAGTCTGGGCTTTTTAGAAAACACTCTCACTCATGATTGAGGCTTGGCTACCCCCTTTCCTCCCAGTCTGCCCGGGACCTTGATCATTTGTAACTATGTAACATAATTTGTAACTATGTAACACATGTGACCCTGGGCTAATGGGCTAACTCCTGCCTACCTCCTGTCTGTATCCGGTTGTCTCCAGCTCTGTGACATCTATGAGCTACTGATAACTGCTTAACTGAGGGTTTGGGGTGGCGTGAGGCTGGGGCAGAGCATCATACAGAATGGTCTTACTGAACTCAGTAAAATGGGGCTCCTGGCACCTCTTGGAGCTGATGTGGTTTACACAGAGAGTGGTTCTTCCCACAAATCAAGGGTTTTTAGGACTGGTGGCATCAGATGTCTTGAATGCAAACAGATCTATGGGAATCCTGGGCCTGAGTCCCTGAGGTCAAGGACAAGACAGTGGCATGGCCCTAAGAAAGACTGAAAGAAAAAGGTGGGAGGCAGGAAGTGTCTGAGTCATGGGCAGGTATGGAAGGTCCAGTACATAAGCCAGCCTCTGTCCAGGACAGACCGGCCTGCATTAGCTGCCGTCTGCTGGGTCGAGGCAGGCCCATCCAGGTGGATGAGGGACTGCAGGTAGGGAAAGGCAACCCTGGCCCAAGACTTCTGTACCCCCACCCCTTTATTTTATGGCAAATGGGACAAACTGGTTCTAAGATTCCTCCAAAGTCACCAACCAACTGCTTCTCAAACACTGGGCAGATTTATTCTCAGACAAAATTCTGATCTCCTTTGTCAGAAGCTGTGACCCCAGCATCCCCTGGGAGGTCTTCCTTACAGGAGACAATGGGAGAAGCCTGACCGCCTATGTTCACCTAAGTTTGTTTGGCAGAGTCTGAAGTAAGAATGGAGGGCATTGGGGCTGGGGATTTAGCTCAGTGGTAGAGCGCTTACCTAGGAAGCGCAAGGCCCTGGGTTCGGTCCCCAGCTCCGAAAAAAAGAACCAAAAAAAAAAAAAAAAAAAAAAAAGAATGGAGGGCATTGAGTTGTTGAAGCTGTCGTCTTCATAGGCAGGCAAATGGATGGCGAGCACAGGTTTCTAGATAGTTGGTCACCATCTTAGGGTTACTTTTGCTGTGATGAAATACCATGACCAAAAGCAACACGGGAGGACAGGGTTTATGTTTCCTTGTTCTCCATTCCAAGTTCACTATCAAGAAGGAAACTAGGGCAGGAACTCAGGCAGGGCAGGAACCTGCAGGCAAGACTGATACAGAGGCCATGGGGTAGGAGTGGGGTGCTGCCCACTGATTTGCTCATTATGGCTTGCTCAGCCTGCTTTCTTATAGGACCCAGGACGTGAGCAAGTCAGTGGGCACAGTGGGTAGTTGGTCACCATCTTAGGGTTACTTTTGCTGTGGTGAAACACCTAGATGGAAAAAGTGGTGGTGGTGGAGGAGGAGGAGGAGGAGGAGGAGGAGGAGGAGGAGGAGGAGTCCTAGAGGATCCAGAGACCATGGGTGAGGGGGAATAGATTCTTGACTGGCAGCATCCCGAAGTGGCCCAGCCATCTCATGGAGACAAGCGATGGCCCCACCAGTCCTTTTATAAAAGCCACCAGGATTCAGTCAAGGGCACCACCCTGATGACTTTTCCTAATCTAAATCCCCCTTCCAAAGCCCTGACTGATTGACAGACAGACTAAAGTCCTGTCTTCCCAGTGGGCACTGACACATAATTAGACATAGTGGAACATACCTGCCATCCCAGAGTGTGTATGTGTGCATGTATGCATGCATGTATGTGTGCATGTGTGTGTATGTGTGCATGCCTGTGTGTATGTGTGTGTATGTGTGCATGCCTGTGTGTATGTGTGCATGCCTGTGTGTATGTGTGCATGCCTGTGTGTATGTGTGTGCATGTATGTGTGCATGCCTCTGTGTGTGTGTGTGTGTGTGTGTGTGTGTACATGTGTGCATGGTAAAGGGAACTTTACTTTGTTGTGAGGACAGCCTGGATTATCCAGGTTAGAAGTGAGACTCTTTCTCCAAAACAGAAGCCCAGCATGTAGAGCCCGGGGGTTTACAAACCACATTCAAGGCAAAGCTGGAGCTCATGGGAACACTTGGCTGTGGCTGGCCTGAGAGCACTGATGGCCACAGCCAGTGGACAGCAACCCATCACTAACAAAACCACCGAGCGCCACCTAGTCCAGACCTGGAGGTATAAGGACCCATCAGCAGAGAGCAGAAAACCAGATCTCTCCCTTGGCCAGAGCGCTAATAGTAAAAGCTGAGGCTCAGAACACGTGGTTTGTCACTCATTGCCACTGGATTGAGGTACTGTGTGAGGTCAGGAGGGAGATGCTACTTCACAAGCTGAGTGCCTTCGTTCCTGGAGCAAACCTTTTGTGATGCTGGCAAGTCTGGGGCCAACACCTCTGAGATGACCCGCTGGGATCTCCTGAGCCCAAAGTGTTTGAGAGACAGTTCTGCAGGGCAAGAGAGTGAAGAGACTGTGCCTGTTCGCTCTCTGAAAGGTGAGTGGGTGTTACATGCTCACCCCTCCCCCAGCCAAGAAGCCTACAGTAACCTTGGTGTCTGTACCAGATGCTAATAGGGCTGTGTGGCCACCGCAGTCAGGTCTGATTCTGAGCAGGCCCAAGGAAGCTGGTATGAGGTGGAGGAGGGAGGGTTCCTCCATGATCCCATGCAGCCAAGCAGAATGTCTGAGGAGCTTGCAAAGGAGACATGGAGGGCAAATCAAGGCTGCAACCTCTAAGGGCATTAGCGTATAGGGTATCTAAGAATCCAAGACTGCCGTCCTGGCCTGGGTGGACTGAACTGGGGCCGGGAGGGGGATGGGTTTAGGTGCTGCTGTCTAACCTCAAAAGTGTCAGAGAAACCAGACAGCCACCAGTCTGACAGCCTGATCTTACCTGGATCCAAAGATCTCCCAAACCTGCTTTTCTGCCTTTCTTTCCTGGGACATGTCCCCACCTCTGGTTGAAGCTGTTCCCAGTCTGCCCAGCAGGGGGAAGCAGAACCTCAAATTATCACAGAACAGACAAAACAGTGTTGTGTACTGGGGAGTTTGGGCAGCTGGAATTATGGAAGTCACAGCCCCACGTGAGACCAGCGACAACACAGCCACTAGGACTAAGAGGGTGACAGGGCATGGATGAGAAAGGGCTGCAGCATTCCACAGTCCTTCCCCTGGCCACCGTGTCTAGGTTTGTGAGGCACCGAGACACTTGAGGGGTCCATGATGCTGCACCGTATTCTCCAGTATCGGATAAGCTCACAGTGTGCATGAAGGACAATTGGGGCCTGGAGGGGGGAGAGGTAGTAGACTGCCCCTCCCCCCAGGTCTGATAGGAGCCCACCGTGGAGAAGAGTAGCAGGGGTAACCTTGTCATTGGACAAGCTGAGCCACGGTCACAGGGACACTGAATGAGGCCAAGGGCCTCACCCGGACCTGGGCTGTACGCAGCCTGAGTCTCAGTCCTCCAGTTCACAGTTGAGATTGGCAATGACGCAGGCTAATGGCTTAGCAATGAGCAGAAGTGGGTTGGGACTGGAGTCCAGGACTATTCACCCAGAGCCCACCCTTTCCCCAGAACCCATCACATCCCAAGCCGGACAATTTGGCTCTCTTGAGAAAAATCTATCTAGTCTTATAGTTCTTCCTGCCGTGAGGGAAAGGCTCAGCATCCATGGCTGGCTTACAGGGATTCAGCCAAGCAGGTAAGGCGCTCAGACTCCCGACTCCTGGGCAGCCCCACCTCTACTCCCACCAGGGCACTGGAGGTCACAGAGAGGCAGATGAGAATAGCTACAACCTCGGCTTCACAGGCTGAACCACACTGACAATCTCAGCTGCTTCCAACTCCCACTGAGAACTCAGGGTGAAATCTTACAAACGGTCTGAATGGGTGTGTGCTCACACCGCCTCTGGAACTTCTGACCTTAGCAAAACTACAGCTTTTAGGGAACAGAGTTATCTAGCTGGGGGTGTGAGGATGTTTACAGAAGGCACCCATCTGCAAAACTGCCATCCTAAGAAGTGTCAGGGTGTGCCCTTAGATGCTAAAGACTGATGGATTCCAAACCCATAGGGAGGAGAATAGGAGTCAAGGTGCTGCCCACATCGCTCCTCAGGGAACTCCAGAGCCACAAGATTCTGGAAAGTTCTTTGGCACTTTCCTGCTCCCTGCAGCCCTACCTCATCCTGACCTATACCTTACAGGGGTCTGGCATCTCGGCAGACTTGTCATGGGTCTGGTTCTTTTTTTTTTTTTTTTTTTTTTTTTTTTGGTTCTTTTTTTTTTCGGAGCTGGGGACCGAACCCAGGGCCTTGCACTTCCTAGGTAAGCGCTCTACCACTGAGCTAAATCCCCAGCCCATGGGTCTGGTTCTTATGAGCTGGCTTTCTGGGGCTCCCTGCCACCTAGGGCTACAAGGAAGCCTGGCCTGTCTTTACCTCCTGGGCTGACTGCTAGGTTGTGTGGTCCTCTGATTGTGCAGCGAACTTGATTGTGCACTTAGCAACATTTCTGCCTGTCCTTACACCTCTGATGTCTTTGCTCATTGGGCAAAAGCTACAAGGTTGTCCAATTTGCTTAAGAGCATATTCAGGGGGCTGGGGATTTAGCTCAGTAGTAGAGCGCTTACCTAGGAAGCGCAAGGCCCTGGGTTCGGTCCCCAGCTCCGAAAAGAAGAACCAAAAAAAAAAAAAAAAAAAAAAAAGAGCATATTCAGTAGCGATTCAATGTCTCCAGTGGAAGTTCATAGGGTCACAGTCCTGTCTTCACTCCCTGGAGGACTATTAGGTGTAACATAGGGTCACAGTGCCCTCCTCACCCACCTTTCCCAGGATGCCCTTCTTGCAAGTGAGCACAGGGTTCCCATTGTGGACTGGCCCAAGGGATAGTATAGTGTGCAAGGGGTGGGTCTAGTGTGCAAGGGGCGGGTCTAGTGTGCAAGGGGCGGGTCTAGTGTGCAAGCCCAAACTGACTGAGGCTTCTTTAGGTCCTCACTTTCTCCTCAGAATCCCAAGCCTTCTCTAATACTCTCCAGCCCTTGAGAGCTGCCATGTGTTAGCTGCTACAAAGGGACTGCTTACCCTGGTCTCTCCTGGAGGACCGCCATCTTCCCACCACCTCTTGTCACACAGAGCACTGCACTGAGCCTCCCCTGCCCCAGGATAGGCTCAGTGTCAGAGCTGGTGCCTCACTTGGCCTAGGCAAATCAACCAGGCTCATTGCTAGAGCTTGCCCAGTGCCAAAATGGGAAAAACTTTGTGGGCTGTGAAAATTAGAGGTAAAATATACCCCAGGGCTGGCCAATCCTAGCTCATGTCACCGAGGGAACTCCGTGACCTTTTCTGTTCTCCCACTCAAGCTTTCCTTTGTTCCCGTGTGGCACCCTGGTGACACGTGATAACTCAGTATGAAGAGCAGCCTCTCTCCCCCCTTTATCCTCAAACTGAACCTGGATGGGATGCAGGGAGGCAGTGGGTACCTGCCTTGTCCATGGCTGGAGTTAGGCCCAGTGTAGGTCTACCCCGCTATCTCAAAACCACATACATATGCAACATGGCCAAGGGTAGCTCTCATATGGCCTCTTTCTTTTCCTTATTCTGGGGTGTGTTCTCTCTCTCACCCACCTCACTTTCTATACAGTTCCGAGGTGGAGAGAAGACGACTGGCTGTACCCCAGGCCCCTCAGCCTGTGCCCTAGGCTTTATCTGCGCGTGTTAGGAGACTGGCAGAGGAGCCTTTAGCTCTCTCCTTGGCTACAGCACGTGCAGGCGATGCTGACTCACTGGTGTCAGGGATTCCTAGACAGACTGACCGCCAGTTACATACAGGCAGCTTCTCTGGTCATGGAGATGGAGAAGACCCAGGCTACTTGCAGGCTAGAGCCCTGGGATGCCGCTCAGCCTGTGTTCACAGCCCTGGAAACCAGGGGATGCTGGGAAAATTCTGGAGCCAAGGGCCAGAGGGCCTAGGACTCTTGTGTCAGTGCACGCGATGGGGTAGAGGTCCAGCTCCTGAGAGGTCACCTTTCTGTTCTACCAGAGCCACTGGATGACTAAATGGTGCCATCTTATGGGGGATGGTTATTCCCCGATCTGTCACCAGATCTCAGGCTAGTTTCTGTGTGATCCATCTAGTGTTCTCGTACTCAGGCAAGAGAATATTTAAAATTAAGCCCCTCTCTGAAAGGCAGAGACAGGAAGTCACATTCTCCAACAGGGAGTGCTGAGACGCAAGTGTGCTGCCAGCCACATGGGGGCGCTCACGAGGGAGCTCTGAGGCTCAGACTAGGAGCGCTCGCCCACCCACACCAGCATAGCTTCTGAGAACCACGGAGTGTTCTATCCATGACTGGAGCTTGCAGACAGCAGGTATTGTCTCTGTTCTTCTTTTTAAATATCGGTTACTTTCTATTCCATCCATTATTACAGATTTCCATTCACTCCGCGTTCACTGGGGCTTTGGAATCTCCGAAGCAATGAGATAACATGTTACCTAGTGTGCTGAGAATAAGCAGGTCACTGTGTCTTTGGCATGACTGGCTTCTTTGTGGTCCGCTACAATGTGTTTTTTGAGACTCTCCTGAGACCTCTGAGCTGCCAGCAGGTACCAGAGAGGCCAAAGGCAGGGGGAGGGAGGGGCTTAGTAGGCCAGCAGTCACCCTCTCGCAACCATTATTGCTGTTCCATCCATTCTACAGCGGTGCAAACCCTTCCAACACGGTAGTCGGGGAGGCTGTGTGGCTCAGCAAACAGTTCCTTTTCTAGCCCCTGACAATTACACACGAGGTTAGTTACCCATCTGCTTCCCAAACTCCTGAGGCCCACATCCCGCCTCGAGGCAAGGGGCCCCACCTAGGAGCAGCACGGCTCATGATCAGAGAGAGGTGTCTGTCCTATGCGGGGTGGAACCTGGGAGCAGGCAGGCAGTTCAGCACTGAGCTGAAATCCGGTCTCCTGGGTTTCTTGTTCTGAGCTAGTGGGCATGTGTATTTGAACTACTTGTAGGTGTCCTGGTTCCAGGAGAACTCTCCCACTCAAGGGTAACAAGGGGCCTTCTGGGGCAAGCCAATGATCTTCGAGGCCCATGCCTTTCTGGGCCTCACTGAAATACCAGAAGAGAAACCACCCATGGCTACCCCTTCTCAAAGCTCAACTCAGCAGCTGGCTCTAATTCCCAGAGGGGCCACCTGAATACCTATCCCAGGAGGGCCGCAACCCTCCTCCCAGCTCCCAGGCTAGACCTAGGGATAGAATGCCTTTTAGAAATGTAGTTTAGAGTCTCTTCAGATACTCCAAGGCCTCAGGACATCGCTGAGTTACAAGTTACTGCCATTGTCTCTCAGACAGCCACAGAGCCACATTTTTGGTGTCTCACATAATGAAACCAATGCAGTGTGGTTTGAGAAGGTTCGGGCATCTCCTGGCCAGTCCCTTCACTGTCTTATCATGGTCCAAACAGCAAGACAACCAGCCGGTCTTTATCTCCCTGGATACATAGCCAGTCTCATGAAGGTGTGGTCAAAGACGAGTACAAGGCCAGGATGAGTGGCAGAGCCCCGGACGGCTGCTGAGTAGGACCATGCATTTTAAATACTTACGTGTAAGAGATTTGGTACCTAGAGCGTGTGGGCCACGTGTTCAGGGCCCAGGTCCAGGGCAAGTTAAGCCAGTGCATGGCAGGGGCTGGCCAGGTATCTGGCACAGCCCAACCGCCCCACACTGCAAATGGTTGTCACTAATGCATCAGACCCGGGGGGCATAGCATCAGGGATGTGTTTTAAGGGAGCGATGAGAAACGTCAGGGCGGACAGAAGTGAGACCTCGACTCCAGCCCTCTGCCTGGTCCCACACCTCGTAGAGCGACGGAGAGAGAGACACAGTTGGGCATTATCTATAAAGTATCTTCTCTTTATTTAAGTTAAACAATTTCAAGGATGGTTTCCATCTATAAAATGGACAAAGCACAAGCTCTGTACAGCAGTTCTTTTTTTTTTTTTTTAAAAATCAACTGGAAAAAAAAAATTACCAAACTATATTTTGAATTTGCAAAACATACTCACAGACACCGTCATTTTCAGCTTCACGGAGACTCGAGGACCACCAGAGAGGACAGCCACCATTTTGCCTGTGCGTGCCCAGGGCTCCTGGGAGTTTTTAAGTTTTTTAAAAACAGGAGTGGGAGTGTGGGAGAGCCCAGATTGACTACAAAACGATACAAGCTCAGCGAGTCGCTTTGGCACACTGTCATGTAAACATGGCTCACCCGAGGGCCTTGCCCAGACCCCCTCTGCTCGGAGCTGGGTTGAGTTGGCACCCTGGTGGCCAGACAATCAGATGGTACAAAGGTGACGAGGCCACAGGGTGGGGCGGGGTACACGTGTGGTTGGGACAGCCCATGTTGTCTCACATCTGTGGTGTCACTGACAGAAGCAGTGCAGAGGTGTCAGGGTTAGCAGCGGACATCGTGCTTGGACTGGACTCCAGCACTCTCCTGCCTCGCCCCGGGCAGCTCTGCCCCCATCCCTGTGAGTGACAGTCCTCAGAGTCTACCCAGGAAGGTGGACATGTATGGACTTAATTAGACACGTGGGCACCCTGTCTGTTACAACGTATCTCTTGTTGTTGCTTGGCAGGGGTGAAAAGACAGAGGGTCAGCACCTGGCCAGGTCTTCCCAGAGGGTCCGTGGTCATGGTGTGCACACACATGGAGCTCCACAAATAGAAGAAACCAGCCTCGCCCACCCCCCTTTGGGTCAGGTGGGAGACAGAGCACTCACCTGCAGGCCCTCTGACCACCTGAAGCTCTGGTCCCCGAGATCTCTGGGACACCTGAGGTGAGCATGGGTGATGCTTTGTGGCCCCACAGGGTGTCACTTCCCCTGCACCCTCTGTGGCTGACACATGCCTAGGTCCTTCGTGTGAGTGAGCAGACCTTGTGGTCCGAACTCTACCCACAATTCCTGCCATAGCCTGTGGACATACCGGGGGGGGGGGGTGTTGCCCACACCAGGGCTACAGACACATGGGGTCCACCCACACAGGCTGAAGGGCTGCTCTTCTGTGCTCTGCCGGATGCTTGGTTAGTACCAAAGACCCAACATACAGGGTCTCAAACCACTGAGCCTAGGGATAGCATGTGACAGCTGTCCCGAGGGCCCCTGGTCTGTCACGGGGCAGTAGGGTCCTGCTGGCTCACATTAGTTAGAAGCTGTGGGGTTGAGTTTCCCTAAAGAAAAGAAATCTAACGTCAAAAGAAAACCCAAAGCAATACTTGCCAAAAGAGGTGACCTATCTAGGTTTATGGTTGACAATGGGCACAAAGTGGACTTTCTAACCCAGCTGCGAACCCCTTAAACGTTGGTGCTTGTGGGCAGGGCTGACGGTTTGGGGACACCCCCGACTGGAAGAGCAGCGTGGGCAGGCTGGTGAGGCTCCAGAGGCAGAGACGTGGCACCCGCACCTTCACTCTGGAAGCCCAGGCCCCTCCGTGTGGCCGGGCTGCGCTGTGGGGTTCACATGATGATGTAGGGAAAGCGTAGGGAACGGACCGTGATTCTCTGTATACGCATCTCTATTTAGTGTCCCGCCATAGAAAGTTCACGTTCAAATACAGCAAAGTATGTCAACAGAAGAGGGGACGTGGCCCCAGGGGGGGCCAGCTGAGCCCAGGGGCAGGGACAGGGAAAGACAAGCAAATCTGCAGGGAAAGGTCAGCTTTGTGGAAATCATTTTTTTTTTTTTTCCTCCTTAGACAGGGTCTTGCCTGCCTCAGCCTCCTGAGTGATGGAGTCACAGGCACTGGCCACCATGCCTGGTTCACACACATGATTTTGAACAGGTTAAAAACAAAACAAAACGAAGTGGAGATTGGCGAGTTCTCGCCGTGAGGGCGCTTGCCCCTGCTCCCTCTGTCCTCGATATAAACGTGATTGCTGCTTATCCACTTGCTCCGGCCAGCACCGGGGCTGTCCTCTGAGGGGTGTGAGCAGGAAGCAGAAAGCAGGAGGCAGAGGGTGCCAGCCTTGGGAGGGACCCTCTGTCCTGAGCCCCCGGGGCTCACTGCCTTCCATACAGCTGTCAGCCCAGCTCACGCCTCGCTGAGGACTCGAGACTTAAGACTTTCAGACCATGGTGGGACACTGAGGTATATAGTTTTGCGGAAAGTTTCAGAAACATAATTATGTGATCACCAAACCGGGCCAGTGTGTGCGGGTGGACGGTGGGCCCCAGGGGCCTCTTATTGCTGCAGGTTGAGTGAGAATTTCCACTGCTGTGACAGGGCCGGGCCGCACACCTCCACACTCAGGCCTCCGCTCTTGGCAGTGCGGCTGTCCAGGCACAGGTTGCTCCCCACGTGTCGCAGTTTGGAGTTGCCTTCGATCTGCTCCCACTTCTGTAACACAGAGCACAGCAGCGGGAGGAGTTTAAGGGCAGCCCAGGGTCTGCAGGCTTCTCTTGGGCACACACCTGCCATTTCCGCCTTCTTTCTCTCTCTGCTCCTGAGTCCCCACTGCCCCCCGTGCCGCAGGCCCCACCTGCCACTCTTGGAGAGCATGCTACACCACGATGCTCCTACCAATGCTAGCACGCTCGACCGACCAACCCACCAAGTCCACCGACCAACCCACCAAGTCCACCAACCCACTGCCATGCACAAAGGCCTAACAGCATCAGGACGTCTGAGGCGCCCTGACCCTGTTGTAACATAAACACCTTGAACATTTACACTTTCAGTTTTTAAAGTCACACAGGCTTTCCTTTTTATCCCCACAGCTTCTCTTTCATTACCAAGGTCTGTGGCGCTAATTAATACTTTATACGTGCAGTAAGGTTCCTTGGAGTATTTCTGAAAATCCCTCTGACGTGGTGGTCTTAAGAGCTCCTCACTCTTGCCTCCTCTCCCCCTCTGACCGTGCAAATACTCGCACGGCTCTCTCAGCCCTTGGGCTCATCAGATGCCAACTGTGGAAGTCAGGGGCGGTCACCCTGAGAGGGGCTCTGCCACCTGCACTGCCTCCCTCCCTCCCTGTCCCCCTGCTGTCAGTTTGCTGGTTTCCCTTCATTGTCATGGAAAGCATGCCTAGAGCCTGACAGAGCCTGTGGAGAGAACACAGAGTCTGGCTCCTGGGGGGAGGGGCTGTCATGTGTTGAAGCATCCACTAGACAGTGGGTGCTGAGAGAACAATGAAGTCACAGCTGTCCCTCGAAGGTGCTCCTCAGCGCTGGCATCGGCCTGATGGGACGCCGCAGTGTGGCGGGTTTACTGGCGCAGCGCTCCCACATCCCCACAGGTGGAGGCTCAGGGCTGTACTCATCACCCAGGACCAAGCAGCCTTCCCTGTCTTAGAATCAGTTAAGGGCCCCACAGAGAACACTGGGGCAGTGTCTCTATCACCTTTTCCTTCTTAAAAGGCTAACAGACCAGATAAAGTCTCACTTTACCACTGACTTACGGCCCAAAGGCCTGGCTGTGTTCTAGGTAGGTCCAGGGGACAGTGGCCTTCCCTGGATCAACATTTCCAATCTTTTTCTATAGGATCTGACTCAAACTATACAACTACACAGACAGAGATGACTGTATAGAGGGCGAACACAGGGTGGGCTGGGAGTGGGGACATAGCACTCAGGTACTCTGACACCTAGGATCCAAACAGGAACTGGATGCTGGCTGTGGCCCTGTACCACCAGCTGGTGGTGGTGGGTGGGGAACCTAGGCCTTTGCTTCCCTTTGTGCAATCAGGTGGATGGAAGGACGCTGAGCTGTAGCTCTGGTGGCCCTCGTGCCTCAGTTTCCCTCTACATTTGTCTTCTGGGGAGGGACTGTGGGAAGACTAGCTACATTCCCCCATGGTGGGTTAGAAGGGACTGTTAATGTCTGCATTGTGATTGTCACCGCAGGGCTCAGAAAGGTGGTTTGCCCAAGATTCCCCAAGGAATAAGCCAGACAGAACCAGCTTCCAAGGCTTGCGATAAGCTCTGGTCCATGGAAGAAGCAGAGAGGATCCTAACTCTCACCAAGGTGAAGACGATCTCACTGTGAGCTCAGAGTAAGACACGTGCACACCCTGCTATGGAGCCAGGCACCGCAGGCTGCTCCCCTTTATGGCCAGGGACTGACAGGGAGCTGAGGAGATTACTGTGGCCCTGAACCTCAGGAAAACGTCACCCTACATAACTGCTAGCCATGGAGAAAATGTAGTCAAAGCTCAAAGTCCACTTTCAGTAGGACGTGGCTACCCTGCAGTAAGTCTCTGTCCACCCAGGCTCATCTCCTTAACCATTTAGATCGGAACTTTTCTAAAGTTCTGCAGGGGAAACAGGCGTTTATCACCAGGATTTTGTCCAAGGAATCACATAATTTCAAATAAAACCCTCTGTGGCGCGAGGGAGGAAATGAGACAGGGACCATGGGACATGGTCATCCAAAGGATGAACGGCAGCCACTGGACTGCAGGTGTGAGATGGATAAGCACCCGGTCCTTGTCACTGTCAGCGCCGGGAAAGCCTGGGACCCGGGACCCACCTGTCTGCTGTCGTTCTCCCGGCAGCCCTGCAACCTGATGAGTGATCCTGGTGAACGGTCCACCACAGTAAGGCACAGGTCCATGTGCTTCACCGACTTCTCCTTAGTCAAGGCCCATTCCTGGGAGAGACCACAAGTCAGAAGCACACCTCAAGTCAGGCTACGGCCATGTGGGGAACTTTACCCAGGACGCCAGGGGTAGGTAACTCGGAGCCAGCTGGATACTCCCAGCTAAGGGACAAAGCTACACGTGGCTGCTGAGCTGGCCTTGGTAGCTGTGATGTTTTGGTGGGAAATGCGTTTGCACATGTGGCCCCAGCTGGCAGGTCTGTTCTGAGAGGCTGTGGAAATGCACACTCCTGCTGCCTCTCTGGCTGGCCAGTCTAGTTATGATGGGCTGGCTGATCTCTCAATCCAGGAGCCAAAATAAACGCACCCTCAAGTATTTCTGTCAAGTATTTGGTTAGAGAGGCAAGAAAAGTTGTTAATACAGTGACCTAAATGAGCTGTATCAAGAGTGACTGGCACACTGCGACAGCTAACTGTGTTAAGCATTTTAGCTCAAAGTGCAAGTTAGAGATCCGGTCAGCATCACTCTAACCCACAAGTCCTCCCACACACTCTGCTTTGGAAACAGATTTATGAGCGTAGGTGGAATCTGAGAAAACTCCATACATGATACATTGTAGCTTTCAGCGAATGTCTACATGGCTGAAGTCTGTGGGAACCTGCTGCTGGTACTCGCAAAGCCCTGACTGCAGGAAGCGTCTACACATCCATGCACGGTATGGCTCCTAATTGGGTGCTCGCCATGTGCTCAACTGTCTCAAGCCTTTGCACAGGAACTGCATGAGGGGTGTATGTGTGTGTGTGTGTGTGTGTGTGTGTGTGTGTGTGTGTGTGTGTGTGTGTGTGTGTGTGTGTGTTCGTGGTGGGGGGCAGAGAAGTGGGGAGAGAGAGGATTGGAGGGTAGACGTATAGAGACTGGGGCAAACGAGATGGGGCAGACAGGTTGGAGGCAGCATTGTCCGGTCAGTCTTTCCTTGCCCTCTCTATCCCTGCCCTGGAACGGGACTGCTCCTCTCTACCGCTGCACATTTACAGGAAGCTACTCACAGAAGAGCCTACACTGTGAGTCACAGGGCTGGGCCCTTCTGAAGACGGCCTCGCTTTCTGTCAACTGTCTCCTTGTAGATTGTGGACATAAGGTGGCCGCTTCCTCCTCGTACTCCCATGCCGTGCTGTCCCCGTGGGACGTCAGAAGGGTCCTTCTCTCTTAAGCGGTTCTGTCACCACAGTGAAGGGTGGGTAGCTTATATATAGTCTGTCTGCTCTATCCAGTGTGCTTCCTTCCAGATGTGCCGGGGTGTGGAGATGCAACTCAGTGTCCCTGGTACACTGCAGCTCTAGGACGTGGAAGTCCAGGACCCTCCCTGACCCAATGTGTGGGCAACAGCTGGAGACACGCTTGAGTTAGAGGAGTCATGGGGACCCCTGGGCACTGAGGTGCTAGCCTGTCTTCATGTGACAAGTGTGGGAAGATGCTGGCCGGGAAGGGGACGTGTGGAGACTGTGTACCTCATTATTTTAAGATGAGTAATACACTGAACTCCAAATCTGATTTGGCTGTGCATGCGGCAGAGCCAGCCACCTTGTGCTGGTCCTTCAGCAACCTGAATTTGTCAAACATCTAAGAAATGCTTTTAGGAGCCGCCGTCCCTAAGAAGGTGTGGCCATCAGTCATTCTTCCATTTCCTCTGTGCTGCTGAGGCTAGGCTGGGAACCAGATAACAGCGTCCCATCCACACTGCCCGTACCGTGCCACCTAAAGTCCCCATCCTTGTGTCTCCTGACCCACAAAGCTTCACTCTGTTAATTCAGAGGGGACTCGGTCCCGGGAGGGACACCGGCTGGTGTCACCTTTGCCTCTGGGTCCCCTCCAAGCACTGGAGTGCCAGTCACACATGGCAGCCCCAATTTAAATTCAGCAGAGTTAAGTAAAACCAACTTAATCCAAGTAGGCACACCTTAAGAGCTCATGTGCACAGGTGCCTGCCAGCCATAGTCCTACAACATTTCTAGCACTGAGGAAGGGGGTCCTGGACCCCAGCTGCCTGTGGGGCGAGGTATCCCAGGCTGAGTGGAAAATTGTGTCAACCACCAAGCAGGCCCTGATCCTTGACCTGAGAAGACTGAAGCTGAGCACAAGCTAAGCAAGGACCTGTTAGGGACAAATGTGGGTACAGACGCAGGTCCAGTACATGGCAGTGGGTTCAGCAGGGACGACAGACAGAGCTGGTGGGAAGTCGTAGCCTAAACAACAGGTGCTAATGCCACCTCGGTATTTCCCTCACCGGCACAGCACAGCCCACAGCGGATGAGCCGCTCGAGGCGGCATTCGATACCTGTAACATCCAGCTGGCTCCGAGGCTGCTGGTGGGGCCGGGGTGTTCGCCTACCTGAGGACTCTGGGTCTGCAGGCCAGCATGCTCCCCACCTACCTGGTTTCCCCCAGCGTTGTGACACTCATAAATCCCAACAACTCCATCCGCAAAGTGTCCCAAGGTGTCCAGGCAGTTGGTTCCCTGCTGTAAGGCTCCAAAAGCTATGTCCTGGTGGTCTGGAACCCTGAAAGGCATTCGTTGTAAGAGCCAAGGCCACCTCCCCAGCCCTGTGCTTCCTGTTCACCATGGCCTCTGCACATGGCCTAGACAACAGAGACAAGACGGCAGCTTTGCATCACCCAGACATGATGGTGGCCCCAACTTCTGGATTCCTAACTCTTTAAGAGGGTTAAGTGGGCCAGGCAACGCCTACAATCCCGGCATTTAGAAGGCTGAGGGGGGATTTCTGTGAGAGTTTGAGGCCGGCTTGGGCTACAGAGTGAACCCGTCTCACCATCTCCAAGCAACACATGGCAAACAGGAGATGTTTCCTAATGTTCTGATAAGGGAGAGTGACTACCAAGTCGGGCTGCTGGCTGTCCCTTAGGAAGACACTCACAGGGTCACATCTGGCCCTTCGTATTTCTCACAGACAAGACCTTGACCGGTAGGGCTCAGCCTGTGGGATTGGGTACGTGGTCCAGTGTACACAAATGGATGGAATGTATGGGGACCTGTGTGTTTAGGAAGGAGTCTGGCCTCACCCTTGAGAGGCACTGGCTGTGGTCTCCTGATTAAGGGCCATGCTCTAACTAACCCTTGACTGTTCTCCTTTGTGGAAATGGTGAAATGGGCGGGTCCTTCAGGACAAGAACGACTTGGTGGCATCTGCGGCCAGAAGCCCACTGGTTTTCTAGTGGAGTCCCTGGTGCCCTCAGGACACAGCTCCTGCCACTTACAGGGAAGAGCGGTGTGGAGGCAGGGCTCTGCAGAGGCTGTCTGTCCCTCACTCCCCGGTAGGAGCTGGGACACCATCACTGTTAATGCTACTCTACACTAAGAGGGCCGGAGCAGCTGATGGGAGTTGTGGGAGAGGAGTGTGCTCATGGGGAGACAGCCTCTGCCTCACTAGTCCACCTCACTAGTCACTAGAAGGGGACAAACCAAGTCGGGGGTGCTTTGGGATTCTCCCTTCAGTGTTTCTCTCACAGAGAACAAGGGTAACTGCAAAAGAGGGGGTGCCTGTGGGGCGGGGACCATGTGCTCTCCCTGGCAGCCAGGCTCACAGCAAGCACGAGGCCTCTGCAGCCTCCTTGTTCACCTTTATTCCTCAGAGGTCACAAGTGCACCCAGGCCCCAGGACTTACCTCAGCTCAGGGTAGACGTTGTCTAGGTACCACTTGAAGGGCTTGCAGCCCAGCTTTTTCCTGAGCTCCAGTCTGCTCTGAATACTAGAAGAAAGAAAGATACAGTCATTTTGGAACGCTGGGAGAATAAGGTGGCCTACATGGTATGGCACGTGCTGGCCAGTCTCGGGTGCCCATGACCTGCTGACCTCCCACTAGGACATGCTGGCACAGAGTGGAGAGCCCTGTTGACACTGCCAGGGTCCCTACAAGGACAGGGTGGCAGCTATCCTCACCTGTCCCAGGGTCCCCACCCCTCCCAGGGTCCGCAGGAGAAGGACAGGGCAGCGACACTCACTTTCCATAGGGCACGTTGCGCGCAGAAGGCACTGCTGCGTAGTAGAAATGTTTGAACTCGTCCATCCAGACCTCAGCTGCCCGGCGCGTGTTCCTGAAAACAAAGTAAGTCATCCCAAACTGTAACTTCCATCCCCTCCCCAGAGGGAGTCACCTAACCCTGTAGGTCTGCCGAAGGAGGACAGTGCCTCGAGGGTGGCATGGTGCAGCCTCAGCTACCTCAGGGTCTGTGGGATGTGCTAGGCTGAAGCATCATCACTCAGCACAAGTCAGCCCAGGGCAGGACGGACGGCACAGACACTGACAGACATCCCTGCTGCGCCTCAGGGAAGGAGCCTCTAGTGGAGACTCTGGTCAAGACAGCCTTCCACAGCGTGAGTGGACATGGTACCCTGGCATGCTGGGAAAGTAAACTAGGTTCTTCTAACCCGCTCTGCCCTCCTCAGCGGTAACATTGTGTGTAGATTAGAAATGACAGCATGAAGAAGTGGGAGCATCAGGTCCTAGGTCTGGGGACGCCCGCTGTCCTTAGTATATAGATGGAGCTTGCTTCCATGACGGTTAGGAAGGGCAGGGCTACTGTAAGCACAGATAGCTGCAGACCCTCTGCTTGGGTGAGGGGAGACGCGGCCTACCACGATCTTCCAAGACGAACACTGCAAGCAGTGGTTGCCCTGTAGGTGAATCATTTTCTCTGCGGTAAGGACTTTTCAATGCTGAACCTGTCACACTGTCTGAGCTGTAATTACTAAATCCATTTCCACCTGGGGCCTCCGTCTTCCCCATAAAGTGACAAATATTCCTGCTGTCCCTGAATGGGGGAGGGGCAGAGTGTTGCCACTGAGGGACAAGATATTGTAAATGTGCTCATCCTTGGACTCCTGGTGCTGACCCCAGAAATTCACCTCCAGGTTGATAACCAGGGGTGACACACACGTGGAAATGTCCTCATTTCACAGTTTATAATGGAAAACTCGAAGCCCTGAGGGGTGTCTGAGGAGCGCATGCTCACAGCTGTGGAGGTCTGTGCACTGAGAAATGCTCAGATGGCTGACACAGAACTCTGGCTCCCGGTGTGTCTGTGAGGAGCAGACTGCCGAGATCCAGAAGGCTCTGACATAACCACTGCCCACCTCCCTAGACAGAGTCGAAATTGGCCAGGCGTGTCACTAGGTGGTGGAGAGAGGTAGGGGGTGGAGCCACGCCCCTAAAGTCGTCCCTGCCCTCCAAGTCCTACCTGTACATGAGCAGCCTCTTAACATGACACTAGGACTGATTCTGTCTAAACAGGTCCAGAAACAGTCAAGTGACCGAGACTGGAGCCTCCCATACACCCTGCAGCCTCTGACAGGCTGAGCACAACCCACCTCAGCAGCATGGACTCCTGTGCTGCTTCCACAGGGAGCTTTGTGTCCTTAGCCTGTCAAACTTGTCCCCACCGCCTGTCCCAATTAGCCCAAGTTCTCATCCCCATGGTGCGGACAGACGAGCATTAGAAGCAGTTGTTCAGCTTGTGGGTCTTCCTGTCTGCTCCCTAAGGTCCAGTTTCATACCGTCTGTCCCGTGAGGTCTAACTCACAGGTGTTTGGTTTTTAAAGACCAGGCCTGGCTGTGTAGCCTCCGCTGACTTCAAACTCATAGACATCCACCTGCTTCTGCCTTCTGAGCACCAGGATTAAGGGTGTATGCTACAAGGTTACAATGTTAGAACTGGAAATAGCTACAATGTTAGAACTGGAAAAGATTCCAGGAAAAACCTGGCTGGACAGAGTAGCTTTTCAGTTTCCCTTTGTTTCCGAGCATCTATTGCCATCCTTGATCTGTTATGAGCCTCGATGCCTTCTGGCTGGAGTGCAGTGTGACCTGCCTTCTGATATGGTTTCAATGTCTGCTCCTCCAGAACTCAGGCTCAAATTGAGTTGCAGTGAATGACACCGAGAGAGGCAGGAGCTTGAAGCGGTGGTGGGGCCATGGGGCTCCATTGCCACGAGATTGGAACTGTTCTTCTGTGCCTCGTCCTCATTTCTTACCTTTCGCTATGTGGGGCATCGGGACGGGTTGACACCTTGGTCCCAGATGTGTCAGCACCCGGACAGTTAGCCAACGATGCTGCTCTTTATGGTAACTCAGCAGAGGCACTGTTTACTGCAGTATGTGATGGGCGGATGCGACCCTGTTCTTAGCATCGTGAGCGGTGATGTGTCATAAAACCAGGCTCTCCCTTTGGGGTTTTTGTGACTATCCCATGGTGGTCTTTCCCTGATGTCCCAGTTAGGATAACTCCAGCTATCACCCTCCCCTGCTGCATCCCCTCCTCCATGATGAGCACAGTGAGACAGCTTCTCTCACTGGAATCTTATCTTGCAAGCTAGCCACTGTTCCTTTCTTTCCTCAGCTCAGGGGTCAGGCCTATCAAGGGACAATGTCCTCACAGTTCTAGGGTGTTTTCTGAGCAGACAGCAGACTTCTGGTCTGGCCTTTCATGTCTTACCGGGCAAAGACAGTGCCACTGCCGCCAGGAAATGTGTAGGGGTGCTGCTTCCGGAACACGTGTCCCACACGGCTGCAAGGGATGATCTCCAGGCTGCCACCGCACTGCCACACTCGGAATGAGATCTCTGATAGGAAGGGAAGTTGGCAACCATCAGAATTCATAGCTGCTGTCCCCATGGTTAGCCACCTACCATGCCTCACTTTCTACTGCTGAGGGAAACCTGTGAGGGGCTGCTTCTCCAGAGCAGGATCTGGAGCTTTTATAGAGAGAGGAGACACACTGGGTGCATCCTGGATGGGCCACCTCAGTAGCACACCCAAGATCAAACTTGCATGGAAAGAACTGTGGGACAAGAGGTCTCCCAATGATGATTCTTGGTCTGGGAGCAGATGCCTCCCAGACTAAGACCACGTGAACCCCAGCAGCATCAGAACTGTCAGCTGGAGATGGGCACAGGCCACATCCCTCCACACTATTCACTGCAAACTGACCGAGTACCAGGAGGAGGCACTGGGCTTTCCTTCCAGGGGGAAAAAGAGCCCCTGCCTATCTCTCTCATGTATCAGCAGGTCCAAACGTCAACCAAGTTCCCAGGTAGTGACCAGGGACAGTTACCTGCCCTAATCTTAGCAAGACACACAGGAGGCTGACTATGTCTGTCACTCTGTGCTTTCGGGTCCCTGAGATGTGGTGGCTCCAGTTGCTGGAACCTACAGTGTGAGAGGCTCAGAGACCGTTCAGGCTCACTACCTCAAAGCCTTTCTTGCTCACAAAACTTTACCCAGGCCCACCGAAGCCCAACATGGCACTGAAATGTGGGAAGGAGACGGACTCTCCGCCGCTCCCTTCGCCTCCCCATGGAGCCAGAGCTGGAAGTGGCTTTCATCACGCTGGGCAGAGCTGTCCCACCAGATGAAATGTCTCCACCAACTTCGACTTCAAAGGACACATTCGAGCGACAGGCTAGCTGAAGCTGCTCTTTTGAGCCAACAGGAGCTATCAAAGTCTCTGTCATAAGGAAACCCACTCAAAGGGACAGCGATGTGGCCTTCCCTCCTTGTCCTGGCCCCCTCTCCTCCCAGGGCACACCTGCGTAAGGACGAAGGAAACTAAACTCTTGATAGTGAGGGGAGTGAGCTCTGAATGACAAGCACTTGAAATCAAAGGCATCAAGTGATAGAGAGACAAAGGCTGAACAAGATAAGAGCCTTTTCATCCATCACTTGAGGCACCTGCCTGCACAGACCGCCATCTGTAAAGTATTCGTGTAGCATTCCTGGGCAAACATGATCTCCAGGGGTCATTAAAAAAATAGGAATTATTCCGAAAAGTAGTGGAGAAGGGTCTGAATATCAGGGCCCATCCATGTGACACTCATGACTACAGTCAGCCAGACCCGGAGCTGCCCAACCCCATCAGCCACCTACAGTTCACTAGCGCCATGGCAACGGCTTATTTCTTATTTTAGAGGCATGTATTCAGAACCCCCAGGTCAAAGGAGGTGACCTGTCAGGAGCCACATGTCTTACTGTCATCCCCATGGTCAGGTGTGTGTGTGTGTGTGTGTGTGTGTGTGTGTGTGTGTGTATGTGTGTGCAGGAGCTGGTTTGTCTACTGAGTGGTTAGCTGCTCTGGGCCTCCCTAAATGTTGACATGACACCCTGCCTCCCACTCTTTACCATGGTGGAGCTGGGGCCCTGAGCAGGGCCGGGGGTGGGGTGGGGAATGGGAGGGGGAGGGGTGTGGAGGGGGCGGGGCGCACATACCCAGGTTCTCTCCTCCCCACACGTCCATCATCATGTCATACTTCCCCAGCTCTTCGAAATAGAGCTTGTCCATCACGAAGAGGCCGCCAGCGATCATAGGGGTTCTGAAAAGAGGGAGCAAGGGCAAGGTTAGATCATGTCACAGGTTGGACCTCCGTCCTCTGCTGTACTCTAAGGGGTCTTTCATTCCCCCACTGGCCCTTGGTCACTGCTTGGGGTCCCACGGAGGCTTTTACATGCCTCGACTTATGAGGTAATTCTAGGAACCGCAGAAGTAACACTTAAGGCCACAGCACGCAGTTCCACTCTGCTACAGAGAACATTACGCCGCCGGAAACAGGAGCCAACACAGAACCAGCAGAGAGGCCTTGTAAGCAGGCGACTGAGGAAAAGGACCTAAATTCCCTCACTGTGTGACCTGGTGGCAGATGCTGGCCTTGAGGGGAGGTCAGGGACCCAGAGGGCAGGACACACAGGGCTGCAGGGGCTGGACTCTCCCAGGAGTGCTCCTGCAGTAGGCTGCACTCACTTTATAGGGGCAACTGGGTTGCCCTGCCGGGATCTCCTCTGCTCAGGTGTCATGTAATCCCACTTGAACACCAAGTTCCAGTCAAAACCTGCAGCCCAGAAAAGAACTTCGATGAGAAGAAACAGCCGCTCACGCATGGCCGTCCCACCCTAGTAGGCTTGACGGTCAACACACGTGGATAGAACTCACTGCCAACCAACCAACCAAAATCGGGAGAAGAGGGAGAGGGGGAGGGGGAGGGGGAGGGGAGGAGAGCCGGGTGGCTGGGTGGGTATGGAGCACAGTGAAATCTCCCCAGACTTCCAAAGCAAACAGAGCTGAGTTTTCTTCTACCCCTCACCGCCCAACTACAGGTGTGTCTGTTGTCTGTGTGCAGTTATGTGCACATGGGTGTTGGTGTTCGTGGAGTCAAGGGAGAGGGCTGGAGCCCTTGGAGCTGGGGTTATAGGTCGCCTCAAGTGAGCGCTAAGAACTGCACTCTGGCCCTCTGAAGTGCAGTGCAAGTTCCTGAACCCTGAGCCAGCTTTCCTGTCCCTCTATCCCTCTAACCTTTGCTTTCCTGCCCCTTTCTTTTTTTTCTTTTTGTTTTTTTGATGTAGGGTATAGCTATATAGCTCAGGTTAGTCTTGAACTTGTAGCAGTCCTGCCTCAACCTCCTGAGCTCTGGGATTGCACACAGGTGCCACCATGCCTGGCTGGGATTTTTCTACTATTCAAATGTAAGAACAAATGTGAAACATGAGGACTGGTGTCTGGGCGATGCCACTGCATCTGCAGGGGCTGTGCACACAGGCCTGGGGTCTTGGGGGTGAGTCAGAGCTAGGCGAATCACAACTGGCTCCCAGAACCACAGTGCAGCACTTAGTGCCTCTGTGGGCCCCATGGTTCTTCAGGCCTGGACCAGGACCTTTCGGGGCCCATGACTTTAAACTGCTCCCAAGTGACCTAAGATCTGACACGATGAGTCTCTTGGTGCAGGTCTGTAATCCTGGCCCTGCTTATGAGAGCTGCTAAGGCAGGAGGAGTGGGGTGCTAGGCCAGCTTAGCTCCCTAGGCCACCACCCTGCCTCTTGGTATTTGTGAGTTAGGGGCCAGAGTAGGCAGCAGAGTAACCTGCTTCACCTTGTGTGGAGCAGCGACTCCACAGAGGTGTTTACTGCAGTCTCCCTCCACCAGGGAAGCAGTGCAGCCTCAACAATCCTTAAGAAGTAAAGGAGAAGCTTGAGCAAATTTCTCTTGGGTCCCTGGAGGGGGACCAGAGGGTAACATTTGTTGGCTGTGTGGCCCTACAAGACACTGGTCCATTCATACAAAGGCCACCCAGTGGTGAAGCAGGCTGTGGCTGGGCACTAGGAAGGGAGGGCCAGCGTCCAAGCTTGAGCACAAAGGTGGGACTGGTGCCCGATGGGTGGGCGGTGAGGAGCCAGCAGTAGGATGGCAGGACTCCAGGGCGACAAACTGGCAGGTTGGCTGGGCATGCAGTCTACGAGAGGAAGCCTGGCCCTGGCAGGGGGCACAGAGATGGGTTCTAGGCCCAGGAAGCCAATCCTTGGCTCTGTGGGGTGTTTCAGGCCCTGTCTCTTGCTGCCCCAGCTCTGGAGCCGCTCAGGCTAGCTCACCAGTGGGTAGAGCCTCGAGAGAGAGAGAGAGAGAGAGAGAGAGAGAGAGAGAGAGAGAGAGAGTGAGTGTGTGTGTGTGTGTGTGTATGTGTTTAGTGGTGTGGTGCTGCCAGGGAAGCTGGGCCCGTCCTTTCTGTGAGGTACCAGCCAGAGCCCATACCACAATGTGAGCCCTGCTGTTGCTGTCGCTGCAGACCATGGGGCAGCAGTGGTCAGAGGCCCAACCAGCCAGAACAAGCCAGCAGGTGGGCCGATCAGGGCTGACACTTACCACCCTTGAGGTCAGCAGAGGCGCCCACATACTGGAAGTTGTCCATGTTAATGACATCGATAATGGGGGATACAACCCGGGTCCTGTCCTGAGAGGGGCAAAGGAAGGAAACATACTTGTTACGACCACAGCAAAGCAAGAGCTGCCATCCCGGCAGGCCTTTCCGGCAGACGCCACTGTCCCGAGGCGTGCAGGATGGTGGCATGGGAGGGGACAGTACATTTCTGCCGCCTCTTCTCCCAGCCACAGACCCAGGCTGTGCAGTGGCCCCGAGTCCTGAATTTCAACTGTGGGTAGATCTCGGTGTCACAGAACCAAGCACAGCCACTTTATGCCTGTCACCCTCTCGTGAGCTGCACTGGTGAACCTCAAGAAGGAACTTGTGGCTGAAGTGCCCACACTACACAGCCAGCCATGATTGATGGGTACAGGTGGCATGAGAGGGAGGAGGCCACCATCACCTCCACAGCGGCTGGCTGGAGTTTCCAACCTCGACTCTGTGATTGTACCAACCACGGCTCCCTTCCACAGTGCCAGTGCCGAGAGCAAACTTGAGATCTGTGACCTCTTCTGACCTTCCTATTCAGCTCTGCCTCCTGCTGACTATTCGTGAGAGAGAGGGTGGGTGTGGGGTCCTTGAGTTACTTAAAGAATGCTTGTTAGCTAAAGGACTGGGAAGTTCCCAGCAGGATGAGCAGAGCCCAGAAGCGCTCTTCAAGGGCATTCCAGAGCCCGCCCCACCTGCTTGCAGGTTGACAGGGAAACAGGATTTGGGCCGTGGAGAACAGAGAGCATCATTCCGGAGCCCGCACCGCTGTCCCCATCAAGCTGGCCCCAGATCAATCTGCTTCACATTCTTCCTGATGAGAAGAAAATCACAGGAACCCATCACGTTGGCCCCTCCCTCCTCGGCTGGCCAACCTGGGGTGGGGGGCACGTGGTAGGGATGGGTACACAGGCGAGTGTGTTAGTGAGGGGCCCAGTGGCAGCCCTGCCTCCTGTGTGAATCTGGATGTGACTGACGACCTCTGAGGCCCAGTCTCCTCACTTATGAGGAGGGAGAGCACCTGAGAGCCACCTGAGCCCAGTGAAGGGCAGAGATGGTGCCTCTGGCAGCCTTGGGTTGCTCAGTATTTTGTGACTTGCTGCTGCTGCTACGTGTGCTGTGGTGGCAGGCAGAGCGTCCCGTCCTGTTCCCTTTCCTTCCATTTGCTTCATTGCCCCAGGGAGCACTTTCATAGCAGCAAGGGAAAGAAAGTCAAGGAGACAAGCAGAAGGCAAGAAAAATAACACCAGGCTAAGCACAGCACCATCGAGGACTTCCAGAACGTGCCCGAGCATGGCCAAAGGTCACGTGACAAGCCCACCAGAGCATTCTGGTAGCTTGTTTGCTTCTCTCTTATTAGGCCTAGTGCAGCTGATTAATCTGTCCTTAAACAGGATAGAGGAGTATCCCACAGCCGACCAGGCCTCCTCTCAGACATCCCACCACATGGCACTCCTGCTAGCCACATTATCTTCCTTCGTTTGAGCGTCTGTGTGTGTGCGTGTGTGTGTGTGTGTGTGTGCATGCTTGTGTGTATGTGCATGTGTGTATGCACGCACATGCATGTGTATATGCATGCCTGTCCATGCTTGTGTGTGTGTAATGCCCCTGCATGCTTGTATGTTATGTGTGTATGCATGTGTGTGTGTGCATGCTTGTGTGTATGTGCATGTGTGTATGCACGCACATGCATGTGTATATGCATGCCTGTCCATGCTTGTGTGTGTGTAATGCCCCTGCATGCTTGTATGTTATGTGTGTATGCATGTGTGTGCATGCTTGTATGTGTGCATGCATACATGTGTATATGCATGCATGTGCATGCTCCTGTGTGTGTGTGTGTGTGTGTGTGTGTGTGTGTGTGTGTGTGTGTGTGGTCTCCCATGACAGCTACCTCTTCTTTCCAGGCTCTGCCGGCTCCATGGAAGCTGTCTTTGGTTGCAGTGATGGTTCTGCACCAATGGGACATAGTGAAACAATGTCTGGGGCATCACATCCTCTGTGTGACTGAGGCTCACCTCAGCAACCCGCTCCAAGAGCGGCTCCAGCCATCGCTCGTTACACTCACAGTGACTGTCGAGGAAGGTCAGGACCTTGGCCTGGGCGGCGTCGGCGCCCCGGACCCGAGAGCGCATTAGACCTGTGGAGATAAATCAAAGTGCGTGAGGGGTAAGAGCTCCACCTGAGAGCTGGCCTGGCACAGCCAGCAGCCCATGTCCCGTCACGGAGGAGCTGTACGACAGCTGTGGGTGAACAGCCCAGCAGCCACTGGGCAGATCCCCATCGGGACTTCAAACGGCTCATCGGGTGACAGGAAAGAAAACTTTCCTAAGGCCACTGTCCCTGAAAGGCCTTCCTTCATCTAATAGAAGTCACCCACAGGATGACTCGGAAGCACTCCGTTGTCACGGCTCCAGGAAAAGCATCCCTCCACACCCTGAGAGCTAAAGGTGCCAGGTCTGCAGCTGCATCGCAAACAAAACCCTGTGGGGCAGAGATGCAAAATCGGGTCATGTTTGGCCCCATTTTGCACGGACGGCTTATGGTCGGTCATCACAGGTACTTCATGAACAGTCTTCTCATCAGCCATGTACAGAGCCTAGAGACACTCTACACCTGACGGGATGCGGCTCCTTACAATGGGCAAGGATGGGCATTAAGTTCCTTTATATACAAGAAAAATGGATTTTTCAATGACTCTTATTAACTGTATGCTACATCAAGGCAAAAAGACGAGATTTCCAACTCCAAGTCATACAGACCCTTGGCTCAGGTAACCGATACAATTGTGGAGCTGGACGTAGTGGGAACTGTCTGAAAGGGCTTCCCAGAAGTCACTCAAAGAGGAAACTTGAGTGGAATCAATGCCTGAACTCAGGAACGGCAGAGTGAGACCCAGGTCTTCATGGGCTTGCCCTCTCTTCCCAGGGTACCCTCCCCTCTGATGTGGTGCAGTCCTCTCAGCTTGAGGTGCCAGCAGACCAAGGGCAAGACTTTTACTGCCGTTGGGAAGGGAAAGAAGGCAGCCCCCAATCTGGTGATGAGCCCCAGAAGCCTGTGGTCAACAATTCTGACAACCCTGGCTCAGGTGGCCACATGAACAGAACAGCCCAAGGACAGCTATGGCTAGAGGAGTCGAGGCCTCGGCTGCTCTCTACTCCAATGGACACAGGGCTGGGGATTTGAGCCTTGTCAAGTAAACAAAGTCTGAAAACACCTCTGTCCTCCTACAGAGATTGCAGATTTTGTAATGAGGGATCTGCCTAGAACACACTTGTGCAGATAAGCACACAGAAGCATCTTCGTCCAAGTCTTCAGTGTCTGACTGAGATATTAAGCCCACCACCTCTGCACACGAGCTCACACATTAAGCCTTAGTCCCCAGCTGGTGGCCGCCAGTCTTACCAGTGAATAACCCATCCTTCTCAAACTTGGTGGCACTGTGGGAGATAGAGCTGGTGACCCAGTTGGAGGACATGGGTCAGTAGAAGGGCACAATTGCCCAGTCCTGTCTCTTCCCTGCTTCCTGAGTGCTACTGAGGTGAGCAGCCCTGCCACACTACTGTCTTCTACATAGGGGTGTTAGGCCTGACCTCAGGCCTAAGAGACAGGACCAAGACTGAAAGCCCTAAGCTATGAGCCAAACGACTTTCTATCTGCACTTCTTTTTCTAGGTATTCTGTCTCAGAGGGGAAGAACATAGCCGCTAACTGCACTTCCGAAAGTCTGCACTTCTTTTTCTAGGTATTCTGTCTCAGAGGGGAAGAACATAGCCGCTAACTGCACTTCCCTGCAGATCAACGGTTAACACTCTTAGGGGGGGATAAACCAACTCAGACTGTTTACATCATTCAGAACATCAAACATTGAAACATCAGGAGGCAGGAGGAGCGGGAGAATGTGGACCACACCCAAGGGGGGAAAAGTCCTCAGCTGAAAGTCACCCTGAGCCAGCTCAGTCTGGAATTAAGAGACAGAGATTTAAAAGTGGCCGTGACTATGTTCAAGAACTCATGGGAAACGATGGTGCTAATGAGTGGACGGGTTAAAACCTTGGTCGAAGAGTCAAATTCCACACTTGAAGAGTGAAATTATCTCCAATGGAAAACTTACTGAGCGATCTTCAAGGCAGAGTGGAGCTGGAAGGAGGACCGGGGAGCTTGGGGACAGTCAACAGAAATAGAGCGCCCAGGGGACAGAAACAAAATATAGGAGGGAAAGGCTTAGGGGTCTGAGACGATGGGGAGTCGTTCTGTGCGGCTGGAGCTGAAAAGAGACACTGGACGACCCTCAGGACATGATGGTCAACCATTTCCTGAATCTGTGAGACATCGACTTATGTATCAGAGGGATTTGGGCAAACCTGAAGCAGGATAAATATAAAAAACAAGGGCTAGGAGGAGCAAATCTGGCTGCAGAGCTGTCAATCAGGGCTGCTGGTGCCAACAACCTGTCCTTGTGCAAGGGACAACAATACATAGTATGACTGCGTTCTGAAAGAGAAACAGCTGGGGAAATGGCCCAGTGGTTAAAAAGCACGCTCTGTGCAGAAGACTGGGGTTCAGCTCCCAACACCCATGCCAGGCAGCTTTCAATCATGTGTAGCTTCAGCTCTGGGGAATTGGGCGTTTTCTTCTAGTCTCTGAGGAAACAGACAGATGGACGGACGGACAGACGGACGGATGGACACACACACACACACACACACACACACACACACACACAGAGAGAAGAAAAGGAGAAGACCAGAAGACAGAGGCAGACCTTGCAACAGCATTTTAAAGAGCTGAAAGAAACGGTAGGTCAAGTCTCTAGGCGGAGAAAACACCCTTTAATAACAAAGGACAAAGAGTCTTCTGATAAAGAAGCTGAAGGGAGAGTCCTGAAAGGAAGGAAGTGTCTGGTCTGGGGGGCAAACACCACCTACAGGGATGGGAACCTGTAGAAGGGAGCAGTGGACTTGGGTAGGGCGGGCAGAGTCTTGTAGCACACCTCTCTACTCTCTTAACTTCTTCAAAAAAAAAAAATAACTGAGGGTCTGAGGAGAGATGTGTAACATTGTATCATGTGCATTATAGAGTTTACAACTTAATAGATGAAAGGTGGCAGCCATGGTACAGGGAGCAGGTCAGGACAGGGGCAGGGAGGGCAGGGGAGAGGGAGGGGAGACTGGAGGCTCTCATGGCTTAGCGACAGCACCAAAGGCAAGCCTACAGTCACAAGCTGGATCTGTGATTCCTTAGAGGGGCTACAGACTTGGCCCCTCAGGACCACATTCTCCCCTGCTAAATCTCTGTCGCCTGTGGCACGGCTGACTCGTGCGTGGAGCTCGACATTGGTGCACGCACACAGCTCGGTCGTGCATCTCAGCATCGTGTGCTTCTCTGATCAGAGGTCACACACGCTTCTGGGCCAACCAGGCCATGATCTGGCTTCTGTGGTCTCACCACCTGACATAGCACAGAGTGCAGGCGCAGGCGAATTCCAAAAGAGCAATTAGCTAAAGTAAGGTAGGGGCTAACCTGTGGGTGGGCTGTTCTGAGTTCTCGCCAGCTCAACTAAGTCATCTGTTATCCACCACCAACATGAGACGCAGTGTTTTTGGTCCCTCCCCCCTCCCCCCAACTTTTGCTTTCTTGTCTTAGTCCCTGCTGGCCTTTTCCCTTTTCAGACAGTAGAGTGGGGTAAAAGCTGAGTTGAAGCCAGTTATTTGGTAGGCTGTTTGGGGAATACATGCTCTTGGGTTCACTACCGGCTTGAGCCCTTGGCCAACCTGCTCGGAGTAAGGAAGGCTTTGCTGTCTGTGTGAGCTGCAGGCTGGGCTTGGGTAGCCATGGGCCTAGCCACTGCCCTGATTAGCATCCAGTGAGCTTTCTGTTGCTTACGACCCCTTGCCTCTGCTTTTCTTGGTTCTTGGGAGATTCTTTTTTTTCCTTCTGCCCCAACTGAGGACTGTCCTCCGAAAGGCCTCACTTCCCTTGTGCCACTCAGTGAGCCTCCTCTGAGTGACATCCGAGTCTCTGAGCCCTCCACGACTGAAGTGCCACCCTGACAGTTCTAGCCTGCACAGCAGCTTCACGTCTGTATTTATTTGCAAAATTAAAAAGCAACTGCCGGAGGGGCAGGAATAATAACTGTCTCGTGTTATCCTTGCATTCTCTAGTGTCTAGCACGTGCAAAGCAATATTGTTTAATAAAAGATTTGTTTGTTATTTTAATTTTTTTTTAAGATCTTGGGGTGGGGGGGTGGAGAGATGGCTTAGTGGTTAAGAGCACTCACTGCTTTCCCAGGGGATGCCCTATTCTGGTTTCCATGGGTACCTGCACATGTAGCCTACCCACACACAGATGCGCGCGCGCGCGCGTGCGCGCGCGCACACACACACACACACACACACACACACACACACACACACACACACACGTACTATTTAAATATTAAAAAACAAAACACTCTTGCTGGGCTGGAGAATTGGCCCAGCGGTCAAGAGCACTGGCTGTTTTTCCAGAGAAACCTGGTTTGATTTGCAGCACCCACACGGTGGCTCACCACTGTCTGTGACTCCAGCTCTAGGGGATCTGACATCCTCTTCTGGCCTCTGTAGGCACCAAGCTTGAATGCAGTACACAGACATGCACTCAGGGAAAAACACCCACACACATAAAGTGGAAAAAATGAGGAAGAGGAAAGAGAAAAAAGCAAAAGAGATGCTTGCAGGAATGCATTCCTGCCGTGACAGGAGCTGCACATGGAGACCTGAGGAAAGTCTGCACCAACCAGGGACACGAATGCCATTCGTGTCATCCTCACACACTGCAGTGTCAAGAGTGCCATCTCTCTGTAACTGCTGGAAACTGGAAGAGAGTGAGGACAAACAGCAGCAGCACACCAGAGAGGCTTCCAGACCCTTCGGTGGGAAGGCAGTTTTTCCCACAGCGTCCCACACAGATGAGACCCAACAGCTGTCTCCTGCAAAGTCACGTCAGCATGCGGGGACAGCGCTTGCTCCATTCAATGAGGACATTCTCCTTCAGCGAGCTGTCAGAGTGGAGCCTGTGATTCTGTGGCACGCCCGGAACATGGAGACCCTGAGTTTCTCACAGCCGGGCTTTAATGCCTTCTCTAAACCTTTGCGGCCACGGGTGGGCTTCCCAGGCCCGTGGGTGGAAGACAGGAGTCAATTTTCCAAACGTGTAAAGACAAATGTGATTGACGTATTGACAGCTCCTACTGGTTAGGCTCTGACTATCCTTCCTGAGCTACTGGGACAGAGCCCCCAGGTGGAGGGAGAGACACATAACTGCTACTCCCCTGAAGTAGTTTCAGTGGGCCAGGAAAGGTGTGTGGGAACTGGAATCTCTGAAGAAGCCGTATCCGTGTAGAAGGCCATGGAAAGTTTGAATGTTGCAGATCACAAGCCATTGGCCTCTCTTGTTTTTATTAAATTTTACTTGTATGTGTACCAGCATATTTTGCCTACATGTATATGTGTGCCCCATGTGCCTACTACCTCGGGGGTAAGGACAGGATGCTGGATCCCCTGAGACAGACAGCTGTGAGCTGTGATGTGAGTACGGGACTCGAACCTGGGTCTTCTGGAAGAGCAGCCAGCGTTCTTCTAATGGTTGAGCCAGCACTCAGCCTCATTGGCCTGTCAACTCAGTACCAAGCTTCGTATCTGACCAAGCATCCTGTGACCACTGGGTCTTCAGGTCACTGCTTTCCACCAACCACAATGCCAAGTGTGTCACACACACAGCACCTGACACCACAGCAGAGGCTCCTCTGCTCTACTGTGACTTACCTAATTAATGTCCCCACCAATATATTTGTTTATGCACTGACTTGTGACTTTGTGTTCTGCGGCTAAGCTCACGGCCCCTCTTCCGCTGCAGAAGTCATTCGGAGCAATCTGATTCTGTGATTCTAGGCCACAACATCTGTATTTGATTCAGAATAAAGCATGTTTTTTTTTTCTTCCCTCTGGAGCAAGAGTGGGTACTGCACTAACACAGAGGCTGGCCGGAATGGCCGGTCTTGACTGTCAACCTGACAGGACTTAGAATCACCGTGGAAACATACATTTGGGTACGTCTGAGAGGAACTGTCTAAATTAGGTCAAAAGTGGGTGGCAGCGTCTCATGGGCTGGGGTCCTGGACTGTGTAAGAAGGAGCCGTGAACTGAGCGCCGCTGCTCATCTCTGTCTGCTTGCTGTGGGCCCACTGTGACCAGCTGCCTCACGTTCTGCCACCGCCTCCATGGCAGACTGCATCCCTGGAGCTATGAGCCAAAATAAACACTTCTTCCTTTAAATTGCATTTGTCATGCTAACGAGAAACCACCTCACAAGTGCCCCTCGAGAGGGGCTTTCTTACCTTCTCTCCGGTCATTTCTGAGGACTCGCACCTTCTCGATTTTCCCCAAGAGGGCCCCATCTTCCGCTAAGGAGAGAAAAGAGCAGAGAATAGTGAACTCTGAATCTACACGGGGCTCTAAGGCTGGAAGGCCACATACTTGGTCACCTATGGAAAGCCCTTCCCCTGGGGTCTCTGGAGGACGCTTCTTTCCTGCTCTTGGTGCCAGCTCCACTCTATCCTGCATTAGGTCCCTCCTCCCAGACACCCCAAACCAGGAAGGCTGATGAAACTCACGGTCGTTGCTGTAGTCATCCACCAGGATTATCTCCTTGATGAGGTGAGGTGGACTCCTCTTAAGGACACTGAGGAAAGAGAGAGGGATGGAGCCTTGTACGGGCAGAGCTCTGCTTGGAGTCTCCTCTCTCTTTGGCTCCCAGCCTTGGCTGGAGGAGCCAATAGCTACCCTGTGCCTGGCAGCTGATGTCCTTGTCTGTAGCCCCAGCTGACCCACCCGAGATCCCTGGGAGACGCTGTGAACCGTTGGTTGGCCTCACCTGACCACCGTCCGCAGCAGGGCCGACCTGGCTTCATTGTGGAAAGTGATCACCACGCTGGTGGCTGGCAGGTCCACTCGCCACTGCTTGCGCTGACACCTGAGGAGAAAGAAAGACCGCCCTGTGAACAACAGACATGCCTGGCAATGGCAGTGACGGATCGTCCCTGCTTCACAAGCAGAGTAGGCTGCCAAGGCCGAGAGACTGCGCTTAGCCTGCCAGCTGTGGGAGGTTCTGCTTACAGACAAGGGAGTTCTGCAAGCTGTATGAACTGAGAACAGATTTCTAACATGTAAGACACGTGTTCTAAAGCAGTGAAATCCTCCCGCTTTCAGACAGACACTCCTCAGCTACACGCCTGCCTCCTCCTCAGCGTGTTTTTTTCCTGGGGGGCTGACGCCAGCCATCGCTTTTTTTCTCACCTTGTGCTTTGCCTGCAACAGGCAACGTGCTGCTTGGGTGACCGGCTCTCACAGCATCAAAGGGCCCACTGCCTGTCGTCCCTCACACTGCCTGCCAGGCCTCCTCCCGTAACCTGGTGCCAGAGGAGCAGGCTGTGTTCACGGAGACCAGACTGGCAGGTGGGCGGGAGCATTAGGGCTGTCTCAAGTGCAGGACCGTGACGACCTAGGCCTGCAAAGATGGCAGGTGGCACAGGACCTCTGCATTGACTGCGGATGCCTCACACTTGAGCCAATGAGGGACAGTTTTAAAGCCACGCCTCTTTCCATGAAGAGGCTCAAGTGTAACACGGTCAAAATATCCTAGTAAAGTAGGACCAGCTCAGCAGAACTCATGTGAGGACACCTCCAGGCCACTCTGGGGACGCTGGCAAGGAGCAGTGCCCCAGGGTCTCTACACAAACCCCGACCCCTGGAAGGGTGAAGAACTCATTAGAGCCTTGGGAAACGGTCAGCTGTGTCTGGGTGTAGCCAGAGTCCTGAGCAGCCAATGGTGATGGCAGTGACACCAGACTGAGAAGCAGCTGGGTTGACAGCGTGTACTGAACCGAGGGGGGAACCCACAAACCCCAAGGGGGTCCAGTTCCTGCCCCTGTCAACTCTTTGGGTGGCAGGACCTTCCATGGTCCCACACACTGAAGACTCAGTTTACCCTGCAGCTCGTCGGGCTCCCCCAATTGGTATTTATCTTGAATGGAAATGAGGTGGATTTTGGGAGAAGCCTGGAGCTCAGTGCTGGACCAGTGAGCTGGATGCTGGGGTAGCAGCCGCTGGACACCAGCAGAGCGGTGTGGAGAGCCCAGGCACTGAGGCGTGTGCCTCCCCGGGGACTGTGAGCAAGCAGGAGCAAGGAGAGCAGCGCGATTATAAAGCAATTAGGCGGCAACGGCGGAAGGGGCGTCTTCGGTTAATTCCAGTCATTACAGTGCGTTCTTTTTAATTAATCACACGAAAAAATTGTATATCAGTTGTTTGTGGGGAGCCGGGGAACGAATTCTACAGTTAGCATCTGATCTCACTGTAGATGAACCTTCATGGACAAGACGATTGATAAAAACAATTAGCAGGAAAGGTAGCTTAAAGAAGAATCTGTCAAGTTTCAACTGGAAACAAATTACCAAATGATGTCACTGCCAAGTGGCCAATCTGTATGCTGTAAGAGGGAGGGCTCGGTGCTTCGAGGCCCACTTAGCCAGGTCCCCACTCAGCCCAGGAGTGACTGAGCCAGCAGACCTAGGTTGGGAGACTTCCCGGGGTTCACAGGGCTGAGTGGGAATGTGAGAACCGCAGGGTAGCATTTTTCACTCTCAGATTGCTGGCTTCCGGGTCCATCCAATCATGCCCTAGTCTCTCATTCTCCTCGTCTCTGCAGGAGGCTCATCTTCCAGGAGCTTTGGAAGTCTCTGAGGCTCTGGAAGCATTTGCTGGAACAGGCAGGCGGCTGCTTCACACCATTTTATTAGAACTCCTCTGCATATTCATAAGGCTCAGAGCTCAGAGTCTGGGCAATCATGAGCTTCAGCAGGATCTCATTCTTAAGGAAGAGGAGTAAGGAGTACAAACCGAAGGATCTCACACCCCCATGGGCAGAGTGAGTGTGTGCACAAATCCAGATAAGCCTCACACTCAACCCAGATGGGGCCCTCAGGGGGATCACTTTAAAAAGAAAAGCAATTAATTTTGAATTAAGAGTCTTGCTTGGCCCAGTCTTGGCTGTTCTAGAGGCAGTGGGAATGAGGGTGGCAGCTGCTACAAGTCAGTCAGCTATGGAGGCTTCCTCCCAGCCGTGCAGGACTGACAGCTGATAGCAAGAGAACTCGGCAGCTGAATTCTCTCTGCCCAGACACATCCAAAGAAGCCCACTCTGGGCCCCGGTTCACCTGAGGCTCCAAAGACTTAGTACTGACATTGCCATTCTGGAAGGTTCCTGTCTCAGACACATAAAGATCATACACACACACATACACACACTGATGGATCGCACGCTCGTTCGTACGTACGTACGTACGCATGCAACCAATCTGAATTTTCTGGTTTTGTTAAAGATCACTGGGGGCGTATCTCTGAGAGAAGCTGCACACAGTCCTCTGGAATAGACCAGGCTACCTCACAAAAGGAATAAAATTAACTTGAGTGAATTTAGTCCTCCCCTGGAGATGTGGGGAGTTCTACTCTGCCAAGAGGAATTGGGAACAGGGAGCCGCTCCCTGGCTCTGTGAAGACAGTGGGATGTATCCCCCTCTGACCTGAGCTGAGGTGGGAAGATAAGCCCCCCTTGGCTGCTCTGACTTCTGCCTCGGCCACTCACCGGACACGTGAGTCTCCATGCTAACAGTCAGAAGTCTTGAGAGTCTGAAGAACTTAAGATAGATCCTTCTGCCGCCCAGCCTGTGCATGGAAACGCAGGGAGGACTATTACTACCGGAACACTGGGATGCAGGCCATGGGCAGACAGTGGCTCACTGGAAGCCTGAACCCCTCCCTGCCCCGTATCCTCTGCTGTGCTTCTGACCCACAGTTCCTCTCAGCTTGGGGAAAACGTATTTGTCAGCTCAGAGGCTGCCGTGGCAATTGATACAATGTTCCCAAAGTGTCTGGAACAGTATCTAACCTGCTGTGTGGCTGGCATGCTTGCCAAGCCAGAGCTGACCAGTAGTTTGGAGCTGGACTACGTTCCCCACTCTGGAGTTGGCGTCCACAGTGGGCAGCTGCTGGAAGACAACAGACAGCTGACCACCATGTCGCCTGATCTGGCCAGGGGGTACCAGTCACACAGGGAGGGAGTTACTTGCAGGTGCCAGGCTCTGCTGAACACTGACTGGAACTGGAACAAGTAGCCAGGCAAAAAGCCCTGGGCTGTGCTGAAGCAGCTGCCCTTAGATTCATTTTTAAAAACTATTTTTTAAGTTCTCATATACATGTATTTGCATTAAGCCTATACACATGTATTTGCGTTAAGCCTATTTCCCACGTACCTCCTCCTCCCTTCCCAAGAGTCTCCTCTGTTCCAACCTAGACAGTTTCTTCCTCCATGTCATAAATACGTGTGTGATTTTGTGTATCTGTATGAAGTCTAGGATCTGCAAGGAGAGAAAGAGTGAGATTTGTGTCATTTGAGATCCTATTATCTGCCTAATAGGATTGCATCAATTTTCCTACAAATGGCATGACGGCTCCTTCCCGGTTTCCTTGCCTTTCCCCATGCTGGTGGTACCTGGCCTGCCTCTGTAACACGGCTGCTGCTGTGACTAGCGCTGCAGTAAACATCAATGTGCAAGCGACTTCTGTGTGATCTTGACTTGAACGTCCTCTAGGTAAATCCCTGGGAATGGTGCGGCTCCATCGTCAGAAGATCCAGTTTTGTGGGTTTTTTTGAGAGACTCCACACTGTGTGGAGAGATGCTCCTCACAGCAGCGGTATTCTGCAGAAGCAGAATTCCTGACTCTGACCATAGCCAATGGCACACACAGCAGACCCTGCCGCAGTCATATGTGCAGCATGGGCCTGCTGGAAACAGCCCTGCCCCTCCCTGCCTGGGCCTAGATGCATGTCTCAGGCTCCGTCTACCCTGCAAGACAGCACAGGTGGCCCTACATTTCAAGTTGGTTGCCACTGAATCTTCTAGAAGTTTCGGTGAGCAATCAGATAACTTCTAACTTAGAAATGGAGGCAGACATCGAAAGACAGTTAAAAGAACCAAACTAGCTGCTATGTAATGCTTGCCTAACCAAAATGCTCTTAGTGGCCCTCCCAACAGCAGGGCCAGGACATCCAGGCCCCAGCTGGCTCCTAGCCAGCCAGCCCTGATATCTACCCAGACTGCTCTGGGTGTTCGAACACCAGAGAGCCAACTCCTAAAATATTTAATGACCTTTGCAGGCTGCTCTGAAATGAAGCTTAAGGTCTGGCTGCCAGGGTCTGACAGGCCCTGTTCACCCTGGGTTTGTTTGTCTTGTGTCACCATTGTTAACCTAAGACTGCTTTCTCACGTCTACAGTCCTGGCACCACATTCTGCAAACATAAGAGGAGCCAAGTTCAAAACCACAGCATTCGTCACAAGACGCAGCCTGCCTTACTGGCTGCCCTGCCTCGGAAAGCTCGGTGCCCTCTGGGAGGCTGAGGGTTCAGGACAAAAGCACACACAGGGTCAGTAGCTGGGCCCAGCACACTTGAGACTGGACAGCCAGGGAGGGGCGCCCAGCTCTCAGAGGAAGTCTGCACCTGCAGAGCCTCATCAGGTGCACTCTGCAAGCTGAGCCATCACACAGGGCAGTGAAACGCTTTCGTCCGGACCACTATCTACTCTCCGATGCCTTCCATTTTGCAGAAGTTAAATTTTAACAGAAAACTCTGAGAACAGTAACGGCCTCAGACAGCGCTGTGTGCGAGAGCTTCCTTAATCTCACGAAGGACGCCTCACCAGCAGTGTGCGCTAGCCCTCTGGGCTGGAGCCACTTCTGCGAGTCAGAGCAGAACCGTCCTTTCAACTCATTCCTCCGGGTGACGGGGCCCTCCCAGGAGTTCAGCTGCAGAGCACATGACAGGAACCATGATGTACTCTTTCCCCTGCTTGACCAGATGCCTGCCCGCCCTGGTCCTCAGCTGCAGATGCCCTCCAACTCTGGTTTCCACAGCACGGAATGGACCAGTTCTGCCTCACACAGAGCCACCCGTGCCTCTGTTTGCTCCACGCCTCTGGCATCCTCGTGGCTAAGCTCCAGGGCAACCTTCCCAGGAACTGTCTGGGTGAGTGGCTTACTTTCCCTCCTTTGCTTATCTCTTCCAGGCCAAATGCCAGAGCCTCAGCGCTCTGGTGGCGATCTGACTTTCCCTTACGTGAGCGGATGGGCGAGTTCTGCCCGGCAGGAGGTCTGGAAACTGCTTGACCACAGACGCCTTTAGTGTTCTGTGCTTGACAAACCGATCAGCTGGCAACTGCAGGCTGTGCTGGATCCCGTTTCTTCAGAGATAAAGACAGACAGGTGTTTGATCCCTGGGTGTGTCAGGGTAGCCGTGAAGCGGAGAGCTGTCACCAGCCACGCTGTGGACAGGATGCCAGCACCATCCCATCTCTTCAGGCAGCACCCATGAGCTGCTCAGCTCTTGGCGTTCTCCCACAAGCCTGGCAACCTAGGACCCAGACAGTGGAAGGGCCACCTCCTGCAAGTCGTCCTCTGACGTCTGCGTGTGCGCACGATCATGTGTGCACGCCCCCCCACCCCCAGGAAAGAATCAAAAAGATGTGATAAAATTTAAAGAATGTAAGGGTGTAACAAGATAGGGGACGAGACAGGAGGAAGCGCGAAACCACCTCCCACCAGTGCCGTTTTGCATGTGAGCAACACTGTGCAAATGAAAATCTTAACTGTGTGTTTGTTTGTGAGTGCACATGCAGTGCCCTCAGAGGCTGGGGGAGGACACTGGATCCCCTGGAGCTTCGTGAGCCGCCTGACGTGGGTGCTGAGAATGAAACCTGGGTCCTCCCGAGAGACATATGTGAGATCTCTCCATTCTTCAGATAAAAGTCTCTGGAAAGATGATTATGGGGCACTGGAGAGACAGCACAGTGACCAAGGGCACCAACTGCTCTCCCACATGACTGGGGATAAGCTCCCAGCACTCACATGACGGCTCACAACCCAGTGGCACTGGGTGGCACTTGCAGTGGTGCACAGACACAACATGTACATAAAAACTTTTTAAAAATCACAAAAATTAAGATTGTGATCATCTGACCCCCAAATCTCAAACAAAACAAAAACGGGGTGAGACAGAGACAAGCATATGTGCTCCTCATTAAAAATGGGCAGTTTTTTATTCTTAGTATTAAACCAATACTTGTCTAATTACTACTCTTGCTAAAAATGGCAACTAATTGAGTTATAAGTAGAAAACAAACTGTTAACCAACTGGAGGGACAAAATAAAGCAAGGAGTAGTCAGTAAACAAAACTGTGCCTGCGTCAAAGGCGCTGACGACTAACCCTAAGATCCAAGACCCATGCGTCTACAGGAAGGAGGGGGAGGCCAGGAGCATGGAGTCCTGCCCACTTCTCCCCCACAGCTGCCTTCTTTTTTTTTTTTTTTTTTTTGTTCTTTTTGGAGCTGGGGACCGAACCCAGGGCCTTGCGCTTCCTAGGCAAGCGCTCTACCACTGAGCTAAATCCCCAACCCCCCACAGCTGCCTTCTAAACCGGTGCAGGCTCTCATCAGGGGCCAAGCAGCAGCCCCTCCATGCTCTTAGACCGGCAGGCAGCCTTGAGAACCATGAGCCAAGTGAACGTTCACCTTCAGAGCGGATTCAGTCTCGGGCACTCTGTTACAGGGACAGGAAAAGAACGGAGATGCAGACTCAGGGTAAAACGGAAGACCTAAACACATGAGGAGACTAAAGGGCAGGGCCAGAGGGGCATGCTGCCGTCTCTCCTACTGACAAGGCCCAGGCAGGAGAGGGGTGAGCTTAAGATCTGGCTGGGCTACAGAACGGCAAATCTAGTGGGCTCCGTTTCAAAATTAAAAGTGAAAATAATGGCTCAGCGGTTGAGTGCTGGCCTGGTGTGAGCAAACCCTGGCCCAACCCCCAGTACAGTGCAAAAGACAAAGGGAAGGAACATAAAGCAGCCTGTCCGTGCAGGCCAAGTCATGTGGCAAAGTGAGAGTTACAGACGGGGCAAGTTTACAGGGTTAGGGTCCTTCCTCTGTGCCAGGTGACAGCACTGCGGTCGGTTACACAGATGCTCTTAGAAATGAACGGCAGCCTGTGATGGCGCAGACGCAGGTGTCCACATGTCAGGAGGATCGAAGTTTACAGCGGGTGCTTTAAAAACATGTTCTAGAAAAACACCTAGAAAACATGTGAGTAAGAAGACGGAGGCTGGGATTGCGGCTCCGTCAATAAAGCACTTCCACATGAGCACGAGAACCTGAGTTTACTTCCCAGAGCATATGGAAAAAGCCAGGTGCAGGTGGGCCCAGCATGGAGGACAAAGGGCAGAGACGGGCAGGTCCTCGGAGCTCACTGGCTGGCTAGCCTATGCAAATTTTCGTGCTGGCTAGCCTATGCAAATTTTCGTGCTGCAGGTGGAGGGAGAGACCCTATCTCAAAAATAAAGTGGAGAATAATAAAGGAAGAGGCCCTACTTCTGGCCAATCTACATTGAACACAGGTACATGCATGTGTACACATGCATGCACACACACATGTACACATACAACACATGTGCATACACACATACGCACACATGCATGCATATGTGCACACACATACACACACACACACACACACACACACACACACACACACACACACACACACGAAGTGAGGAGACATGGTCCCGCATGCAGGCGTGTTCATGCTGCCCCTACTTGCTTAGCCTAAACGGATCCCTCTGATTCTCAGTTCCCTCATCAACACAACACAGGGGCCACAACAAAGGCACCACCTTTCTAAGGCTGCTGTGGGAGCCAAGTGGGAAGAAATGTGTGTGATGTTCTTAGAAACACTTGCGGCAAAATCCTCAGCTACAGAGAGGTGACACTAAGGCCACAGGTCCCGGGCAAGAAGATAGCATCATGCGGCCGTAACATCTGGCTTCTGAGTGGTAAGGAGCGGGGGAAGAAAGCCAATGACTTAAGTTTAAACTGACAGGAAGGGAAAAGACTCACACAATTGTGAAACTGTTGCCTAACATGCACTGGGTTAAAAAAGGAAAGTCAGAGCAGAACTCCAGACAAGTGGGAAATAGCAATATTTTGGTTATTTTAAAGTAGGCTTAAAAATAACTGAAATGATAATGCTACATTTCATAATACAAGGGCACGAGAGACTCGTGAGTGCTGCAGCCCTCGGTGCTCACAGGGTGGGCGTGTGGGAGGAGCCCGGGGGGCTGGCAGACCTCAACACACTAGGGTTACTGAACTTTCCAGAAAGAAGTGAACAGACATGTATTCACCCCAAGTATGGCGTCGATGGAAGACCAGTGGAGAGCCAGAGGGGTCTCCACACTCCTCACCGGTTAGCTGCTCAGGCGTCTTGGCGAGCTCCCCCCAGAGAATACTAAAGGTCTGACCTTGTGAGGGTAAACACAGTGACTGTGATTCCAAGATGACAGAGGCCATGTGCGGACCGGAGGGCAGTTCTGCAGAGGGACACACACACACACAAAGTAGTCTGCGCAGAACCCAGTGGGCGAGAAGAGCTTCCCCTTCCACCGAGGGCAAATCTGAGACAGATAGGAGCTCTGTTCACAAGGATGAGGGCCGGGAGAGAGTGAAGAAGACCCACTTCTCTCTCTGCATGGTGGGAGAAAGAGGTTTCACGGCTGCTGGAGACCTCGGTGCAGAGGATTAGCATGACTAAAGTGGCCACAGCTATGGCCGGTCTTCACAGATGAAGTCCTCTGCAGACAGTCGTCATTGCAGAAGAGAAGCATGCCTTCTCCCTCCGGTCATTTCAGTCATGTACCGCAGCCATGAAACAGGAGGAGGAGAAGGAGGAGGCCAGGGTGCTGGCCCCCAAGATCTGACTTAGAAACATAACTCTGAACTAAGCAGCGGCCTCCATCAGCCTAGAGAAACGTTGGGACCTTGTCCGAACCAAGGAGACATGACTAAAATATATTCACCCAACATGGTCAGCATGAACAAGAGAAAGGGACATCCTCGTCCACTCCCAGAGAGCTGCGTGCATGAGCAGAAACCGGGCAACGAAAAGCCATACAGAGCTGAAGCTACAGCCACAAAAAGAGCCCAGGAACTGCTCCTGTGTGAGGCCCAGAGGCAGATGGGTTTCCCTGGCTGTGATCAACAGCGGGATGGGGAACAAGTCAGGAGGAACGGCCTTCGGAGACTGAGTGCTCCTTAGCTTTCTGATGTGGTTTCAATTTTTGCTTTTTAAAAAAAAAACACAACAGATGTACCTACTTAAAAAAAAAAAACACGCTCTCAAGATAATAATTTAAAAGGCAGTCTAAGAAACCAGGAGTGTTTAAAGAAAGGACAGAGGGAGTCTGCAATGCAAGGCTGTTCTGCACGAGATGTGACAGATCCAGCCCGCATCTGCCTGAGAGACGTCCAGTGGCAGTGGCGGCTGCCAGCACGCTCGTCCCCAGTACTGTCACTGCCATCGTCTTACCCTGATTTCAGTGGATTGCCACTGCTAAGGCCAAGCATGAGACCAGAAGTAAACCCTCAGGTGAGGACGTAGAGTCTGAGGACACCACTGTGTGCCAGCCTCCGGGGGTATGCCGTGACAGAGAAAACTGGAGTTCTGGGCACTTTGCTAGTGGCCGGAGAGCCAGCACCCCAGTCACAGAAATAGCCATGTATAGGTAGCTGGCACGGCAGACCTCAAGGTAACCTCCAAACCACAGCTTCTCTAGAGGTGATGCTGGCTGTTCTGCAAAGACCAGGGAGATCCTTCTCACTGACCAGTAAAGATTCACAGCCCCTCCTCTTCTCAGCACCTAGTAAGGACCCAGTGCCCCCTACAGCTACATCATAACAGAAAGAAAAAGCCAAGGGTGGACAACTCTTTTCACGTTTGGTAGCAAATTTTGATCCAATCTTAACGCATGAGAAGGGCCTGGCGTGCTGTAAAAGGCCTGAATGCAGAAGCAGCGGGAGGCAGTATATCTGCAGTGAACCGTCAGACACAGACCATGCTCTACCTGCCACCGATGCCAGACAGACACACCAGCCCCAAGAGGTATGAGCAGGCGCATGGGCAAGCCCAGGCACCACAGCTCTTGGTGTACATTATTCCACAGGGAGTCCGTTCGACCCCTCCACCTTCTGCTTCCCTCTCCTGGGGCACACGGCACCCAAGGTGCTATTCTGGGAGAGGAAACCAGCTCCTCTCCAGACAGCAAACCCACAGGCCCTGAGCTGTGATCCTCTGGAACAGAAAGATGGATTTCTACTCCTGGCAAACACTGGCGTTCTGTGACCATGGCACAAACGGTCCTAAAAAGAGAGGGCAACCCAATATCCTCACAACCTGCTTCTGGAACTCACTTCCCTACACAAGCATAGGCATGCACACTCATACACACCACATACATGTGCATGCACATACATTCTAGCCACACCAGCTTCCTGTGGTCGACTGGTTGGATCATTAAAGGAAACGGCTATCATTGCAGAGGTCTGAACTTCTTTAGACTGAATGGGGGCTCTGGGCAACCATAGGGTCTGTCACCAAGATCCAGTATCTCAAGGGCATACGGTTTGCAACAGAGAACAGACAGGATCATTCATTAATCAGCGTCCGTGACTGTTGACCAGCAGGAGACGCCATAAATGCACAACCTAAGCGTGGAGTACAGCCGAACTGACCCAGAAAGGCAAGGCTCTCACGCCACTCTGCCACCTTCCTATACTACACGGAGCTTTTCCACTTCAGAGACAAACGAGGTGGGCCTGGTACTATGGATCTGAAAGCCCAGATACTCAGGAGGCTGAGGCAGAAGGACGCCAAGTTTCAGACCCGCCTGGGCTATATATAGAGTGAGTTCAAAACAGCCGAGGTGAGTTGGTGAGGCCCTGCCTCAAAATAAAAAGTAAGGAGAGGGCTGGAGATGCCCCCTAGGGAGGGACACCTGCCTAGCATGTGTGAGCCCCTGGGTTCGATTCCAGCATTGCAAACAAACGCTCATACACACCCATGGCTCCTCGGCGATGGTGAGGTAAAGGCTTTCAAGTGGGCAGCTGAGGGAGGACAGCCTGGACTGACCTGATTTATCCGGCCAGCCTGCTGAGTCTGTTTTCCCTGCTCTGATTCCCTCAGTGGCAGGCAGGTCATGGTTTCAAAGGTATTTCCTTAAACTGTTTGTCTGCTGCGGAACAAGCCACGCAGCAAGGAAGTAACAGCACACCCAGGGTCGGTCCTCGAGGTCGGCGTGGCGTGCCACGTGAGTCAAGAACAAAGCTTCCCAGAGCACAGCCTGGTCTGCTCAAGCTGGTTCACACAAGCCGCTACTCACAGGGCAGCAGTGACCAAGGCCAGCACAGAAGCCAGGGGTTCACAAGCCTTTTCGTGTTTCCACAGATGTCCGAGCTCACTGACAGCGGAGAGACAGTCATGGTTGTACTGTGACTGCTTTGTAGATAAAAGCCCAGGGTCGGAGATCATCTCCACCGTGGCCTGAGAGTAACAAGCGACAGAATTACTAACAAAGTCATGCCGTCCGTCCCCACGTCCATGACACTTCTGCTCAGGGTGAAATGCAGGACCCGTGAGTTTCAAACTAAACTAGTAATGTTCAATAAAACACTCAGGTGTTCCCCTGCATTCAGAGACAATAAAGTTGTTTGCTCTGGACAGTACTAGTCATGGAAAGCAGAGAGGCAGGGATGAGAAGTGCTGGGGAGACGGACTGCAGGCAGCCAGATGCACCCAGAGAGTGGGGCCAGCACTCCTCTGCCTTCCCTCCCCTGCCAGGGGAGAATACATCCAACAGAGCAATGGCTTTGTGGAGAGGAGGCCAGGACACAAGTTGGGACTTGCTGATGACAACGGGACCGAGATTAAGGTGGCAATCTTAGAAGCTGCTTCCTAGAAGACCTGGAAACTTCCAGACCGCTCCCACCCAACGGAAACCCAGCCTACGGTTCAGTTCTGCACTGCACAAAAGTGATCTGCCTATGCTTTCTGCAAAGTAGATCTCCCTTGGGAGGTTGAAACGCCAGGGGTAGCCTTCAAATATCTATTCACGACCAGAATAAGGCAATTCTATGTGTTCTCTGTCTACAGTGGGATTTCAGGCAGACTTAATACATGCAGGAGTCGCTGAGCAGGAAGCAGGCTACATGGAGACGGAGGAATACAAAATAAGAACGTAAGAGGGCAGAGGGTCTGTGGAAATACCCAACAAGAACGTGATGAGGACCTTGGAGGGAGAAGATGAGCTCACAAGGGTGGCAGAGGGAGTTACAGGCACTCAGACCCTTCAACCCCCAAATAGGCTCAAGTCACAGTAGGCAATGTCCACACGTTCTTACAAATTACTAAAAAGCAAACAGAGATGTAACTGTATGCAAAGACAGACTCTGTCCCGTGAAGAGCAAGTCACAGCTAATCTTCACCAGAAGCAGTAGGAGACACGTGACTGAGAAGAAAAGAAATGACATCCGAGAGGTCTGCACTCTTAGCTGGGGTTGGGGGAGTGTCTCAGAAATGAAAGTGAAACAAACACACCAATAGGATCTACTGCCCTGAGCTGGTGCCAAGAGGAGCCTCTGTGATCGCTTATGGGACACAGAGGGACGAGGGTCCCAGGCTGGACAGGGAAGTACAAGGAATGATGGGAAGAAAGGCTTGGATATGAAGGGTATTTGCTGAAATCTCTCTCTCTCTCTCTCTCTCTCTCTCTGTGTGTGTGTGTGTGTGTGTGTGTGTGTGTGTGTGTGTGTGTGCATGTGTGCGTGTAAAGAATGATGAAGAGGCAAGGTGTGCTACTCAAAATGTAACAAACATTTGCTCAGCCTGAACTCTGCTAGTTTATCATAGCTGAAAATGCAGCTGGTAAGGGAAACACCCAGAGGGAGAACAGGAGAGGAGGGTACAGCATGCAGGACTCGGCACGCCTTGAGATACTGGCCTTAAACTCGGTTCTCTGGAGCATACATCAAGTACACAAGGCCTAAATGTCCTCCCACAGGACAAAGCTTGTCAGAACAGAGGGAAGTCCAGAAGTGAACTAGAGGCTCCTTCGTTTGTCACATAGAAGGTTTGAGAAGGCAAAACCAATGACGGAGAGACTTCATGCGACATCCCACCAGAGAGATGACACCCTCCAACTAAAGTGTGTTAGGCCAGCAGTATACACTTAGAACGTGTTGAAGACCAAGGGTCCTCTGGTTCCTCAGCCACACGAGGACTGCACTGCCCTCACCCAAGTCTTAAACCTCACAGTGAAAAAAATCAGGTCTCACAGGCCTCAGTCTGTGCTGGGGGGTTCCTGTGGCAGCCCCCTCTTGGCATTAGCAGTGTTTACTCACCAGAGTAACAACAGTAGATACAGTTGGGGCTATGACCAGCCCACAGTTCCAATTCCAGCCAGGTCCTCTCAGAACATGGCCAATGCTGATGACCCAGGGACAGCAGGCACACACAGTAGGACACCACCCAACCAGCCTATACCATCCTGCTAGAAGATAGCGACACCCTCAGGAGTGCTGTCCCTAAGTGTGAGCTCTGTCTACAGCCAGATCTTCTGAAGGGTTTGTGTCAGCTCTCTCAGAGCACCAGAACAGGGCAACCAGGCTGTGCAAACTGAGCAGAGATGAGACGTTCTAGGTCGGAAGCCTGCTGGACAGACAGGTTTGTAAGGAGGGTGGACCCTCCTCAGATGCTTCCCTGGAGAGTCCAAAATCTCGGGGCCACCTTTTAGTTTGAGATGCAAATGCATTTCAAAGTCCCTACACTTGAAATTCAAGATGAAGAGAAACAGGAACCCTGAGCCCGACTCAGTGATGGGAGGCTGAGGGCATCTGTGCCCTCATCTAACTCATCTCGGTCTCGTGGGATTTAGTGGAATAAACACGAAGGCGAAGCTTGGCCCAGGGGAAGAAATCCCCGGCAGCATGCTTCCCTGTGGGCTTGCTGGTTTCCCAACAGAAGAAATCTTATTACCTTGAACTCCTGGTAGAGAGACACCCCACAAACCTCCAGTTCTGTTTGGAAGCTGCATACTGTCCACACAGAAGCACTTCTAAATGGCCTCATAAGCTAAGAGACCTGCCTGGTCATGTCCCACTGCTGAGGGATGCCAGGAAGGCTCACAGACTCACAGACACCACGATCTCTAAGTCATTCAGGACCTGCTGGGCCACCTCTGCCCCTGGAGGCCCATGGAGGTGGCCTTTCTTCTGTTGCTTTTGTTTACCTCACGTGGACCTTCCAATGATGGAGGGTGGCACTCGGTATGGACTCTTTCTGGGATGACAGATGACCATCTTCCCACAAGTCCTCACACGGCCACGGGGAAGACTCCCCTCAACCGCTTCATCTCCCTCTCTCCCCCAACCCGATTCCTCCCCTCGCACTCCTACTGGGATCCCAGTGGATCAGGGTCCTTTCTCACAACTTTATTCAACCTTAACCATGCCTGATAAAGAAGCTATTTCCAGGGGCTGGGGATTTAGCTCAGTGGTAGAGCGCTTGCCTAGGAAGCGCAAGGCCCTGGGTTCGGTCCCCAGCTCCAAAAAAAAGAACCAAAAAAAAAAAAAAAAAAGAAGCTATTTCCAAAGAAAGATACATCGGAGGCTTGGACTTCAATATGTCAGTTCGTCCGTCCATAAACACCCATGCTCCCACTGGCTGCTGGTCAGAGGGAATGAAGACTTCTGGTGGGGTCCCCTGAGCCAAAAGACCAGAAAACAATCTCCGTCTGTCATTCTGCGGGGGGCGGAGTCCCAGATGTAAGGACCAGGTGGAGAGAGCCTGGGCATCTGGTCCTGAACCTGCTTTCACCGGTCGGCTTCTAGCCGCACAGCCACGGGAGGTTGATTTCTGCTTGTATGAGGGCTTCAGAGTTAAAGCCAGACTCTCACATGAAAGGGTCACGTTGCCGTCCCTGTTCTGGAAACCTTAGGGAGCTGGAGAGAAAGCCTGATGTTTTCCACTGGTGCCATGAGATGGATTCCCGGGGCCAACAAGAGAGGCCAACGCCTGTCAGGATCTAATGTACCCAATCCAACCAATGGGGCTTCCACATAGCAAAGGAGGCTGACACGGACCAGGCAGAAACCAACCCATCCTGGGAGGAATAATCAAAGATTAGTTTGGACAGTTATTCCAAAAATACTGGAAGAAAATATGTCTGTACAGTTTGAGGGAATTTTAGAAGCTCACAAGAGAGGCAGCAGCTCAGAATCCAGCCCCAAATCACGCCTTTTCCTGCTCACAGGAGAGCTGGCCAAGGTGAAATCTTAGTGGGAAAACCAGCTAGCACCAGCTGGTGGCAAGGCTCACCAATCCCACAGAGCTCAAACCTCAGTCATCTCAAGTGGCCAGGTGACATTCTATCCTGGCTTCTGAGGTCTATCCCGAGGCCGAAACCCTGGATAATTTTCTTTTCTCAATTCTGTGATTCAAAAAAAAAAAAAAAAAAAATCTGACAAGATGGAGAAATTAGGGCGTATTTTGGCTCACGGCGCTAAGCACAGTTTACCACGTCGGGGCAGGCCTGAGGCAGAAACACAAGGCAGCTGGTCACCTTACGTCTGCCAGGAATCGGAGAGGCATACGGTGCTCAGCTAGGCTTCTGGTTTTTATTCAGCCTGGGACCCCAGCTCACACTGGGATGCTGCCCACATGAGGTGAGACCCACATCAATTAATCTAACCTAGAATTACAGCCAGAGCCCTGTCCCTGAGGTGAATGTAATCCTGTCAAATTGACAGCCACTGGCTCTTAGCACTTCCTAGTCCAGTGCCTCTGTTTCTTCTCTGGGACATGAAGGCAATTGTAGGGGAGATGGCTAAGGATGGAAAGGTGCCCCTTTCCTTGTAAGCGGCAGCAGAATAGACTCCAGTGTCTGAGAATGCTTTGAGCTGAGCTCGGTGGAGTCAGGGTCCTAAAATCCCGAAGAGCGTGCGGACGGCCCTTCTCCTCAGCGTCTGGAGTACACACTATCTCCTGTCCTCCTGCCTCCTGGTCCCTCCCAGCTCTGCTGAGACCATAGTTTAATCTCTAGTTTCCAGAATATTGTTCCCAACTACAGCTGGCCCAGTAAGAGGAAGTTAGATTTTTTTTCTCCCTTCCAAGACTGCGAACGGTATTTTATGAGTGCAGCTCAAAAAGACTAAAGGATTGGCCAAGTACAAGGCCCATGCAACGTTCTCCTTCTGACTCCTCAAGGCAAGAGGCTCACTTCAGGATCTTTCCTTCTTTGACAATGAACACCACCTGGGTGAGGAAATGCAGCGCTACAAGGGAGAGAGTCTCCGGCTTGTCTCCCACACGCTTGGAGAGACTTACTGGTCGTGCCGGGTGTCAGGGATGCTTCTGTCCATGCGTAGCTTGTCACTCTCCACCTGGTTGAACTTGTTGCGAGCATAGGGGTCCTGCCCAGAGCGAACCATCGTACCGCCGACATACGCCTCCTGGTTAAAGTCTGGCCACCGGACTTTGCCTGGAAAAAGCAAAGCAGAGGGTGTGGGACAAGCGGACAGGAGACCAGAGAGTGTCGCCAGAGCCGGCAGTAAGTGTTAGGCTTGATCAGAGGGTGACAACTGTAATCAAGGGTAGCTGAGAGGGCCCTGAACATTGTCACACAGGAGCTGAGACTCTGCAAGACAAGAGTTCAGGCTTCACACAGCTCCCCCGTCCCCTCCAAGACAGAGCCGGCAACTCCGGCACCATTTTTCTTTCTGGGAAGGGGATGCTCTCATGGATTTTGGTCATGCCCCCGAAGCATCCCAGGCAGGCAAAGGAAACGATGCAGGTATAAATTCTTTTTTTTTTTCCCCCCGGAGCTGGGGACTGAACCCGGGGCTTTAAAGCTTGCTAGGCAAGCGCTCTACCACTGAGCTAAATCCCCAACCCCAATGCAGGTATAAATTAATAAAGCACTCCAGTGTGCAGCCAGGTGCCACCCGGATAAATGTTTGGGCTGTTGGAGTCCAAAACCAGCGCCTAGAGCAGGGCTACCCTGAGATGGTGCTGAGGGCGTTGTTCAGCGGCATCAGGGGGACTGAGAACTCTAGGCCTCCTACAGACGGACGGATGCTTGAGGAGAAAGTCAGTGGCTAAGGTGAGTGGTGGGTGGGAATGTGGGTGCTGGACTCACACCACCCAGCGTGCTGTCTGGTTTCATGTAGTTCAGGCTATCCTCAGATTATCCTCGGACTCACCAGGTAGCTGAGGATGAGGCCCCGCCTCCGTGCCCAGCCCAGTCATCTGTCCTTTGACCTCGCTAGAATCTCACATCCTCCCCTCTTTGCTTCCTGTGAAGAGGTCCCTGAGCTGCTAACTATCACTGGGCTAATGGTATCCATTGTTCATTCCTGCAACTGCCCGTGCAAGCAATACACTGAAAACATTTCTTCCCTGAATCCCACTGCTGTTGGCAGAATCACTGGCCATCAGGAGAGGGGCACCTTCCTGCAATGTAGAAAATGCCACGCCCTAAGAAAGGGCATTTGCACAGTCCCCTCAGGCCTCCTGAGGAGTACTCTCTGTAGCTGTCAGGAGGCCTGGCCCTGAGGAGAAGTGAACAGTGTGACTGTCAGAGACACCCAAACATGGCAGAAGGATCCAGCCATTCCTTGAATGCAGGTTTGTTCTTGAGGAGAAGGCTCTAGAATAGTCTGCCCGTTCCCCAACCTTCATCACTCAGTCTTGCCTTGGTGCCTCAGAGGCACCAGTCACAGGCTGGTGTCATGCTAGTTCCAAAGGCACAGATGAGCAAAGGCGGGCTCATGTCTGGCCCCACTGGAGTGAGTGTTCATGTTCTGAGGGTGAGGGAGGCAGGCTAGGGAAGCATATCTAAACCTGGGGACCAGAAAGCTGCACAGAAGGCCTGTCTGAAGTGAGTTCAGGGGCTCCTGTGATAGCAGTCGATGCCATTAGTCTCCTGCAGCTCCGCCCTCCGACCATGGCCATCGGCAGCTGGACACAGGTCCCACCTTGCTAGGATGTTGATATGAAATCACAGGAACGTAATATCATTCCCTTTCAGAAATCATGGTAGGGTGTGAGAACACCACGGGGGCTGGGAGAAGGGGAGGGGGAAGGGGAGGGAGGAGAGGGGAGGGGGAGGGAGAGAGGGAAGGGAAGGGGCTGCAGATGCATTTATCTGTGACAATGATGACATGCATCGTGCCAGCCCTCAGAAGCTTCGAGGGCTTTCCTATGAATGGCTAGAGCCTCACAGTTCCCACTCGTCCTCAGCAGAGGGAGGGAGGGCACAGGTGCAGCCTATGTTTTCATGTGGGTGTGACAGAAAATTGACTTCATCATCTAATAATGGTTTGAAACCCATAATCTGAAAAACATTGGGCTCAAGAACACTGTAGGAATTGGTCTGTATCACGCAGAATTGTCAGGTTGGAGACTCCTGGGGCAGAGACCGCAGAAAAGAGAGGAGGAAAGCTCAGGGGAGCGGCCAGCTCATCTCTTAGTTGGCTTCCACTCAGCCTGGCCCAAGCCCTCTAAGCTAGAACCACACTTGAGCCACGCCCATGCCACGACCCCGCCCACACCATGACCTCGCCCACACCACGACCCCGCCCACACCTGAGACAGGCAGGCAGCCAGGCACAGAGAGCTGAGACCTAGGCAGAGCAGCCACAGGATAGGAAGATGAACCCCATCCTAGTATTTACAGGGCACCTGTACTCCTAACATCTTAAAATTTTCCAGTTTAGAAATTACAAGTTTCAGAAAAGAAATTATCAATTTCATGATAGGTTAAGAAAGAGGATTAAGGAAAAAGCTCCAGTCACCAGCCAGAGCCCCACTCCCCCATGCCCCACCTTGGGCTAATGGAAAATCCTGAGATAACGTCACACAGGAGGCAGCAGGGAAATAAGGTGTGTATCTATGAGAACCACAGGGCTCATCACCCAAGCCGGTCGTGAGGCAGGTGCTCACTGACTAGGGGTGTGAAACAGGCGTGACCTCCGCTGTTGTGTATGTTGAGACCAGCCATAAAAATGAGGTCCTGCTAGGACTGGTGGCTCACACTTTTCATCCCAGCACTCGGGAGGCAGAGGCAAGCGGATCTCTGTGAGTTTGAGATCAGCCCGGTCTACAAATCAAGTCTTGGTCAGCCAGGGCTGTTACATCACACAGAAACCCTGTCTCCAGAGACAGACAGACAGACAGACAGACAGATAAGGGGGGAGGTGCCACAGTGACTTACAGCCTCCTCAACTGCCTGGGTTGGAACAGGAAGGGCTGGCATGTCCTTACCCAAGCCTCAGGCAGCCAGCAGGAGTCCCTGCCTCTCTTAAAATTGTTCACCAATTGTTCCAAGGCCACCTTGAAGACCATGCCTTCTGAGGAGCACTGGCCATGAGGTTCCCATTCATCCTGGTATCAATCCAGTCTCTCACTCCTCCCCGTAAGATGGGATGAGACTCCCTGGTCAGAGCCCCAGCCACCCACCCGCTAGTTCTCCCTCAGAGCATCCTAGGTACTAAGCCTGTCACAGACCCTGCCGGCCACTGCTGGACCACTGTGGTCTCCCCTGGACCAAACACCTGAAGCTGAGTGTGACTCGGAAGAGCACGGCATCACGCTGGCTGGCACTCTCTCTCCGGCTGCAACAGACCAGGAAAGACTGCCAACTGGCAGTCAGGAAACAAGGAGCCTAGACCAAAGCCAAGGCTCGGGATAAAACAACTGCCTACATGGAGCTTAGAGCTCCCTGTAATGCCATCCCCAGGGGTGGGTGGGTGGGTGTGTGTGTGTGTGTGTGTGTGTGTGTGTGTGTGTGTGTGGTGCGGGGTGGGTGAATGGCCTTCCTCTCCTGTCCACTCACTGCTGTGCTGACTCTGATGGCCAACGGAGGCAACCTGGAGGAAGGGCTAGGCTAACAGGAAGAGGACTCTTGCCCATCCTGTGTAGCCATAACCATGGAAAAAACAACTCGGAGTCAGGAAAGGGTGAACCTGGACCACTACTGCCCTTGGAAGACGAGGGGTGAGTCCCTGTGGGCCATGAAGGGTGACACTAGGCATGGTATGGTGCTGTCAGGAGGGCGCCTCCCCCCCACCCCCCCCCACCCCCCGCTCGTCTTCTGGGCCTTTCTACACTGTCCTGTCCTGGTAACTGTCTGCCCTCCCTCAGGGCACCCACAGCTCCCTTACCCATGATGACTCCCCGAGAAGCCTCAGGTCTGGCCTGAGGTCTGGACTGCAACAAAAATTCTTAGTTAGACATGGTTGGGCTGCAGAGGCTTCTCTACTCCAGATCCCCCTGTGGGGCTCATGAGTCACACCCTGGCTGCGATCCGTGGACTTCCAAGTTTAGTGTGAGGACTTCCCACATCACCTGCCCTTGGCCAGGAGCAGCTGGTGGCCGCATCCAAGGGCCTGCTACACACAGAAACAGAGGCCCTGGGATGCTATCTGCCCAGCCTGGGCTTGGGTGACCGGGACAGAGGACTCCTTGGGGCCAGAGGACTCCTTGGGGCCAGAGGAAAGATGATGTCAAGTTTCTAACAATTATTTAAGTGAAGTTGAAAGGATGGCAGCACTTTCAATCAGGATGAGCCAGGCTTTATAAGACTCGTATTAATACATGCTAACAAAATAATGTAGATTTCTTTGTAAAGATTTGTTTTTAATTAAACCTCATCCTTGAAAGAACAATTTCGTCAATCTATGATGAGTTTTCGCAGAACTAGCATGGCCACGTGCATGTTTGAAGCCAGGCACTGAGAGACAAGCACATGGGCTTTAGAGGCTTTGGGGAGCAAGGGTGGGGTACCCAGCACGTGCTCCTGAGGATGGGTGCACCCTTGGTCACCTCAGGTGTCTGCAATAGCCAGGAGCCTGCAAGTCAGGGGCTCTGAGGCTCTGAGTTCGGCACAGATATGGACGCCCCGGCAGAGGCAGCTCAAGCAAATGCCGGCCCCCTGGACAACCACCTGTGTGGAGTGGAACCACCTTCTCCTGGGACAGCGTGGGAAGCAAGCAAGCGGCAACCCACAGGCAGAGGCCTGTGCTATGAAGCCCCTGAGTTTCGTGGCTGATCTCACACTGAACCTAACTTTCCTTTGCTTAAAAGAAAAACCTCATGGTGTCCCTGCTCCAGTAAGCACGCAGCACAGAAGGGGAGGCCAGGACTGCAGCCCGCAAGCCCGCTCTCACAGTGAAGGAAGGGAAGGCCGCCATTGCTGGGTGTCCGCTGAAATAGAGCACCCTAAAATAACTCATTATTAGGGATGGAAATGCAGGAAACCCAAAGCAATGAAAAGTCCCTCATCAATAGATCTAAGGAGCCACCAGATGTTCCAGGAGAGACACTCGGAGTTAGTTTAGAATGATCGATGCTATCGGAGTTAGTGTAGAATTGATCGATGCTATCGGATGAGCGGCTTCACAGCAGGGAGCAGGGGGCAGCTGCTGCACATCCGTGAGGTCTTGCCCAGCTCTTCGAGAATGAGTCTCCAAAGACTCGTCTCTAACCTGCGCAGGGTTCTTCTGCTTGCATGTTTGTTTGGGGGACAGGGTCACTCTATGTAGCCCAGGCTAGCCTGCAGTCAGTCCGTTTTCCCTCTTAAGCCCCTCTACAGAAGCAGTCACGTTTACTGCAGGGTCCTCGCTCAACACTGCCTCCACCTGCTTCAGTCACCCCAGTCATCCCCTAATTCATCTACTAATTCAGTACTGCTGAAAATCCAGCTCCCGGAGGACAACCGCCTACTTCTGCAGGGAGTGTAGGCTGTGGCTGTCCCCAGTGCGTGAGTGAATGGTTCCAGGAATCTGGTGGCTCCTTAGTTCTGTGAGGGCATCCAGCAGTTGTGGGGAGGAACCGGAAGGAACTGGCCTAACACCAAAGCTGGTGGACGACATAAGAAAACAAAACTACGGACCACATTTTTCCACAGACATACGCAGAAGTACTCAACAAAATATTAGCAAATTAAATCCGGGAATGTAGAAAAAGAATTCCATTCTACAGGTGGGACTTAACGATACTTATGCAAGGTTGGCTGGACAAATTAATAATCAACGAACCATTTACACGACCATATCAAATGACGCAGAAAAGGCCCCGGACAAAACCCAACGCTCCTTCAGGACAAACTCTCAGCAAACTAATGTCTGAGACAAATCCACAGTTCAAATATGAGGACCCAACTGTCTCGCTGATGAGAAACAAGGCAAGAGGACCGTCCCCTTTCACACTGTACCAAAAATCCGAGTGACTGCAGTAAGGCAAGAGAAGAGGATAAAAGCTGCGTGGATGGAAAGGAAGAAACAAAGCCATCTTTGCTCGCAAAGACCGTGCTTATTCGCATGGAAAGTATGAAAGAAACAACGAACTGCCTAGAAGTAACCCCAGCAAGACTTCAAGACAGGAGACATTTAGTGGCGAGAGGTTGTGTCATTGTATATCAGCACCGGACAAAGTAAAAGTCAGAAACACAGTATCACCGAACAAGTGGAATTTAAAGTCAGGATCACAGTATCGCCTGCACTGAACTCCCCAGAAGGAATCTTACATTTAAATTCGGACGTCTACGCATCAGAGCTATATGAAGAACACCACAGAGCTTTGATGAAAGACACCATAGAAAACTGGGATAAGTGGTCACATATGCCATGTCTGTGAGTAGGGAACACATCACTGTCACATGTCAGTTCTCTCAGATCCACAGATCCAATGCTAAACCAATGAACGTCTCAGTGAGCTGTTTTGTGGCTATCAACGGATAGACTCTAATTTCAAGTGGGACAGCAGAAGATCCAGAAGGGTTGTTGCCATCCTGAAGAAGAAAAATGGAGTCAGGGGCTGACGACACCCTGACTTTCTATAAAGTTGCAATAATTATGACTTTGGTAAAATGCATAAACACATTAACTGATCTGAATAAAACCCCACAAACACATGCACACAGTCAGCTGACTTTTTGATGAAGGAAAGATAACAGAGAAAAAGTAAACTTTGAAAAGACGATACAGGCTGGAGAGATGGTTCAGTGGTTAAGAGCACTGGCTGCTCTTCCCGAGGTCCTGAGTTCAATTCCCAGCAACCATATGGTGGCTCACAACCATCTGTAATGGGATCAGATGCCCTCTTCTGGTGTATCTCAAGACAGCTACAGTGTTCTCATATATAATAAGTAAATAGATCTTTAAAAAAAAAAAAAAGAAAAAGAAAGAAAAGATGATACAACACAAATTAAATCAACATGAGTTCAAGTCCCTTATATTTTGACCACAGAACTTATGTTCCCACTTGATAAAGCCAGTGGCAGTTTAAGTCAGCGTTCGCAGATGTGAAATGAGGGTGTGAGTTGTTCATAAATCGAAGTAAGTCAGTTAGATACATGCACTCCTCTTTGTATTCCTGGTATCAAGGGTGAAAAAGGAACCCTTGAACATACATCTCATGTAGGTAATAGCTTCTTTGCATATCTTTCTTTCTTTCTTTTTTTTTTTTTTTTTTTGGTTCTTTTTTTTTTTTTTCGGAGCTGGGGACCGAACCCAGGGCCTTGCGCTTCCTAGGTAAGGGCTCTACCGCTGAGCTAAATCCCCAGCCCCACATATCTTTCTTTAGAAAATACTTAGTAGCAGTATATAAATAGGTTACCTACACATTTAATTTCATCATTTTGCCCCGAAACTATAGATCTGTTCTGTTTTATTCTGTTTTATGACTTTTTTTTTTCTTGGCCCAGCGTTAATGAAGATCACAGACTGTTGGAAGGAAATGCTTTGTTTTCCACAATACAAGTAGCCATTAGACAGAAACAACTAACTGACCCTAACAGCCATCGGTTGCCTAGCCTGAGCGCCTGGCAGGCTAACGGAGAGCAGCAGCTTCTTACCCTTCGCACAGCTCACATCCACAGCAGCTCTGCAGACATACAAGCAGAACACACCCGTGCCGACGCTGGAAGGCCGCAGCGTGCTTCCCGGGGGTGTTACTACCATGAAGCAGTGTAGCTACGAACGTGTACATATTGGACACGACTAGCAACCTCCATAACGCATCTTCTTCTGGCGTTTACAGGCATCCACACACATGTGTACACACATACACATGCACACAAAATAAAAATGGAAAAATAAAGCTAAAGAAAGAAATTAGCCATAGAGACATGAAGTGACTTGAGGTATATATTAGTAGGTAAATGCACCAATCTGTCGACTCTGATCCAATCTTAGGCCATGCCAGAAAGGGTAGTACAGAGCAATAAGATCTGGGAGAGGGAGGAGGAACAGGCAGAGCACAGGAGTCTCCAGGATGGTCACTCTACTCTGACACTCGATGGGTCTGTCACACGTTTGTCAGAACTCACAGGATTCGGGGCTGGAAGAGTACCCATGCAGTCCCATACGACAAGGCAGTCATCCACTGCATACCAGCAACTCCAGCTTTAAGGAGGACAGAGACTGGAGAATTGCTGGGGCTTGCTGAGAAAACATGGGTCCCTAGTTTAAGAAAAGACCCTGCTGGGCCAGAGAGATGGCTCAGCCGTTAAAGGCTAGGCTCACAACCAAATATATAAGAAAAGACCCTGCTTCAAAGGAACAGGTTGAGAGTGACAGAGGACAATGTCCTTTTCTGACCTCTGCACACGCACTCACCCTCCTTCCCCAAGCACGCTCGCATGCTCGCACACACGCACAGAGTGAGCCCCACCACCAAGCATGATCCTCGCTGTGGACTCTGGTGCGGACCCTGATTTAATGTAGCCCATGGCCTGTTCCCAGCGCCCCACTCTGGTGAGATGCAGACAGGCGGTGGGGAGCTGCGTGCATGGCATGTGAACATTCCGGATCTTCTGTCAATTTTGCTATGAACCTAAAACTCTTTAACAACAACAAAAAAAAAAGTCAAGTCAATTTGAAATTTTTTTCACGAACTGGAAGTTCAGATCCTGTTGCTTATACTTTACTCTGTTTCTCTTTCAATAAATTCTGCTGACCGCACACCTGGGTCCTGACAGGAAAAGCCAAGGTGTGTTCTCCGGCAGGCCCAGCAGCTTAAGTCATTCACTCTGCCCCAAGCCAGCGCTCCTAGCACTGTATTCAGACCATCGACAATCAGGAGGATCAAGACCCAGCCACACTTCAGACTCCTACCTGGAGGGAGGGTCTCCATACTCTGAGCTTTCTCATCTCCTCTGCTGTGGTGAAGATCTTTCTTTTTAATGGAGTCGATGTCATTCCAGTCACCCTGGAGAAACAAAGACACCGGGTGAGTCGTCTGCGTCTGTCCGCTCGCCTTCACTCAGCTTCTCCACCTCAAAGTGGTTTCATAAGGCCATCACGCCTGGGACCTCAGCAGTGAGCGGCCAGCGCTCCCAACGCAGGGTGATCCTTGTCATCACCCAGAGGTCTGGACTGTGCTCTAGGGAGAGAGCATGGGCCAATCCCTGCAGGACTCCAGTGAGGACCATGAGGACCATAGCAACCATGTGCTGAGCATGGCACTGTCATAGGGTCCTGGGAAATCTCACAGGGCTGGGCCCTCTGAGCTCCTAAGGTGACAAAGGGCACATTAATCCTACAGAGCTACACTAGGAACTCACAGGGGACTGCCGGGGAGCCAGCCTGCAGACCCAGACATAAGCTTTGGTGGAATCTGTCCCACCCATCTGGGCAAGCACTCGGCTGTCATTGATCAACACTGAATCGCACTAAACGACAGCCTCACAGCCACACAGCTTAAGGCATGATCCACCCACTTTGATCTGACTGCTGAGAATAAGAGGTGCTTCTGTGCAAAACCCAAACAGGAGACCTCCCGTGGGCCCAGCCTTCTGGAAGGCCCTGAGCAGATGAGGATCCTGGAAGTAGGAACCTTCCCTGGCAGCCTGGCCTGCTCTCCACGTAGCCAAACTCTCTGGACCGGCCTGCTGTGTGTGCCTTCCTAGGTGCTGTGCTGGATCTAAGAAAGGCTTCCTCTAAGTGTCACTTGCTCTGAGCATAATCTGCCTTTAAGGGGAGCCATCCTGTTCTCAGTCCCTCCTCTTTCTGGGGCTTTCCTTCCTCCCTTGGCTTCTGTGGTACAGTGATATGGCTGGCTTGTCATGGGAAGGGTGTGTGAGGGGGTGGGGTGAGTATGTGAGGGGGGTGGGAGAGGGTGCAAGGGGGTGGAGGTGGGGGAGTGTGTGAGGGGTGGGGGAGTGTGCAGAGGGGGCGACAAATGTTTGAACATGCATCTGGACCCTATTTACAATTTTTTCTTACAGCCAGAAGATTCTAAAACGATACTTGTAATCAGTTCTTCTGATTATTGGGCTATAAATAAACTTTGAGCCCACCATTGGTGATGATTGTGCAGTGACCCGGGAAATACAGCAGACTGTGTCTCTGCAATGAAGGGAAAGGTGTTGGAAACTAAAACAGCCGGCTCTGGCCTGGCAGGGCTGCATGGTGCTCTTTTAATTAAGGCCCCACTTCTATTTCATAGCTGGTCCGTTAGACTTTCTGACTCATAATACTTCCCTCCCACCAGGGCATCGACCTCTCAGATACTCTGGTTCCCGGATCAGCTATTTCACCTTGAACGAGATGGAACTCTGATGTGGTCTCTGGAGCTGGTGGCTCCAGTCAAGTCCTAGTCTCTGGCAGTCACAGAATCAACGTATCCAGGTCAACTCTCGGCATTTTTCTCAAAACACAATTCCTTCCCACACACCCCGGGCCTGAGTCTGGGGTGCTAGAAAGGGTTCAGTCAGGGATAATGAGGCGTCACTACTCAAACAGCTTCAAAACTGGGAGGCTAGGAGAGCCGCCGTGAGCCCCCAGCCCAGGTTTGCTGCCACTGGTGGCTTTTCAAGGTAGCAGGTAGCATTCAAGACCCCCAGGTCCTCTGTGGTCCCAGGAACTGTCTTTCATCTCTGTGGACCCTTGGCGGTGGGATGCCCTTGGCCGTGTGGTGAACGGCTAAGGACGGACATAGCTACTTGCACGCTCTGCCCTCACTGGTCCCACTGTTCCTGTGATCGCTTTGACGGTCCCACATCTACAGATCTGAACAATACATCTAGACCAGCAGCGCTGTTGAAAATGTCCTAATGCTCTGTGTTGTGTTCAGAGCCCATGTGTCCAAGCTGGGACGGGGCACTCTCTGTGCTTCTTCTGCTAGAAGGAAGGAAGACAGAGTCTGCCTAGTGACAGGTCTGTGCTGGTGGGGTGGAGGCAGTAACCACATGGCTTCTGCCATGACTGTAACAGACATAAAAATATTCCTCTGAAAGAAAACAGAAAATAAACAGGCTGTTTTAAATCTCCCCTTCTGAAACACATTTTTTCTCCATGCTAAATCGCTTTAGCTACTAGACCATATGGTCAGGCACAGAACAAGTCCCCAAAATACTCCTGGATGTCGGGTTCCTCAATGTCACCTGTCAGCCTCATTTAGAGACTGCTCAGTAATTATCACCAGGGCTGAGCAGCACAGCAGCACTCGGTTTATAAAAAGCTAGGCCGCCAGATTCCGAAAGAGGCTTTACTCAGACTTGGAACCCATCTCAAAATTCAGACGTCCAAACCCACCGAGGTGCTATGTAGCCAGGAGCCGGAGAAGAACAGCTCCCAGCTACAGACCACACCTCTCATGGCCAAGTATTTCCACGGAGGGACCCAGAGACTGCCGGCTACTTCCAAGTCCTTGGGGTAGGTTGTTCTACCATGGTGGAGCAGAAAAAAAAAAAAAAAACCCACAGGTTCCTCCAGACAGGGCTCCCCCAGAAGACGGGGCTTCCGCAGACGGCAGGACTCTCCCCAGATGATAGGACTCCCCCTAGATGACAGGCTCCCCCCCAGACAGGGCTTCCCTAGACAACAGGGCTCTCCCAGATGACAGGGCTCCCCAAACAGGGCAAGGCACCTGCTGCTCACTGGGTCAGAGCCTCATAACTAGCAGCTCCAACTAGCTGCTAACAGAGGCTCCAACTAGCAGCCACATAAGGGAAAAGGACTGACTCTGGCTCACGGTCCATCACGGCACGGGAGGCATGGCTGGGACAGCCTGTGGCTGTGGGCGATGAGAACAGAAGACTGGGGAGTAGACACAGGACAGAAAGGCTGGGTTACAACCCCCAGGCCAGCACTGTGGAGACGTACTTCATCATCTCCTAAAATTCTTAAAACCTCCCAAAGGAGTGCACCGAACCACCCACCCGACCAATCCACCGAGAAAGGGGCACCCAGAGTCTGTGAGAGGCCCCAGTCCCCACAGGGGCAATCACTACATCACAGGTTTCCCAACACAGCCTTGGCAACCCTGACCCCTCGGCCTCGGGAAGCAGCTGGGCTTTACTTGGGAGTTCAATGCCTGTCAGGAGCACGGGTTGTAGATGAGGGAAGCTCCTCCCCCCCATCACTGGCTGCTGAGGAGTTGAGGGGTGGCTTAGCGCCACAGGTGTGCCTCACGGATCCCTCGGATCCTTCTCAGAAGCTGTTGGCACCACCACGTGCACAGTGGAAAGGAAAATCTTCCTGCCCCACCTTACAGGAATGGCGCTGGGACACATCTGAAGAGCCCACGACAGATTTCCCAGCCCATGCTGACGGAGCCACAACCTTCACTCGGCTAAGAGCCCAAGGACATGAAGGTGTAAGAGTCAGGGGTCAGTGGAGGAGATGAGAACCCAGTTCTGAGACGTGGCCTCCCACACAGCCGTGAGACGTTGCTCCACGTCTGTGCTCACTGTGCCAAGCGGCTTGTAGAGCTCTGTCCCGCTCAGGAGGGCAGAGGGCAAGGTTCAGTGAGGTCTGGGTGAGTGTGCTCTGTAGACGCTCAGTTGACCGCGGGCCACAGGCGCCACTCGACAAAGGTCATTCGTGTGTTTGTTTGACTGTGTGTGCTCGTGGGGAGGCTGCTGAGAAACATCAGGTGCACTCGGTACTCTGGAGCACTATAACTGGAGCACGCTAACTGGTGCTCCACCAGGAAACACACACACACACACCTAGCACAATACCCATTACCCTGCATGCTACCACACACGCCATCAAAGCTGTGCTCTCGGCCACAGGCAAGAGCGATGGTTGCCAGCAACCCAGTCCGCCAGGGGCTCCTGAGACACAGTGAGGAAGATCAGGCTTAAGCTGCTCTGTCTGTCTCCTCAGGCAACTAAGGCCGCACTACTTGAGGATCGAGGTGCCACGGGGCCGTGGTGCGGTGCCGCCTTGCTCCCAGTAGGATCCACCAACTGCACAGTGCCTTGTCACAGCCTGGCTTTGTCTGTCTGTGGACTGAGGGTGGCCTACGGAGCATCTGTGGGGGAAGGTGGCTCTAAGTGACACGTTCCAAGCCCAGGAGCCTGGGGCCAGGGGTTAGACACTGAAGGAAAATGTGGCCTTACACATTCTGAGTCCAAATACACACTCCTCACAAGTCCTCACACACTCGGGTGTGTGTTTGGGCAGAGGCTGGTGACTAGACAAGAACTCCGACTGATAAAATACCCATATTGGCATCCTATGTATGCAAGAACTGGATGATGAGTACACAGGAATTCCACACAATATTCACGATGTTCTCCAAGTCTAAAGTTTTAAAATTACAGGTAAAGTGCTCATAGACCTTATTTTCAAAAAGAGAACGTGGCGCCTAGGCCAGTATCCATCATCTGCTTATTTCGGGGTGAGGGTCCTGGACATTCTGATTGGCAGTTTTGAGCAATCTTACCCCCCACCTTCTCCTTTAAGGAAGTGAAGATAGACATCTCTTGGGAAAATTAGTGAACGTGTTATAAGAGATTAGCCAACCTTAGCAGACATAAGGGGTGAGAGGAGAGATGACCTATTTCCCACTGCATCCCTCCTTCTAAGAGCAGCTGGTATTCCCTAACCATGGCCAATGACATCCAAAGGAGGCCGGTATGAGCACAGGGCAGGTAAGCAGCTGCATGTGACCTCACCCTGGATTCTGAAGAATCTGGGAGCCATGGGAACTAATTCAGCTTTCGGTCCTGTTCCTGGAGGCAGAGGCAGAGGCTTCAGGATAAGGTAGTGGAGTGCGTGGGTGAGCTGGGTGTGACCTGGGCGTGGCACCCACACCCGTTCCCTGCCTGTGAATGGAGATCCTGCATGTGCAGTGGTATGGCAGCCCTTTCTTGGCCCCGGTTCTGTTTGTCCTGGGCTTCTGGCTACAGTCAAAGCAGATCCCCTCGTAGTAGAGAAGTGACACATATCAAAGGCTTGACTAGAAAATGTCTTCCACATAAAAGGGAGGGGCTTTTAGCAAATGCTTTCCCCTGGGACTCATCCCAGTCAATCACATTTTTAAACTAAAGAAAGTAAAGCTTCCAAACAGATGACAGGAAAGTGGTGGAAAGGCTCAACAGTCAGACAGCACTTCACAGTGTATAGCCCAGGGTGAGGGTACAGCAGAGGGCAACAGAACAGGAAACGGGGTCTTGCTGGCTAGTGTGTCCGTAGCCTGGCACATCATTCTCCAGCACACTTCTCACCATGCCGCCTCCTGCCCTATTCGCTACCAGAAGTTTGTCTGTCCATGTCAGCCTCAAACACCCCCAAGGCAGGTCCACTGTGTCCTGGATGATCAGGTCCCATGCAGCCACCGTAGACCCTGGCGACCCTTCAGAAGACACCTTCTTCAGAGCATCCAGGGCTTTCCCCATCGGTGTATCTGGATCAGGGGAGCAGAGGGGCCAGCCCAACACAGCTCCTGGAGCATAACCAGCATCTTCCAGTCGGGGACCCAGCTATCACATCTTATCAGCCTCAACTAGAACAGCTAAATCTGTTATCTCACCCCATCCGGTCTTCCTTTTACTAAACAGTCTTCATTCACAATGTGTCTGTGGTTTGCTGGCCTCATTTTCCAGATGAGGAACCACAAGGTGAAAGATGGCTGCTACAATGTAACATTAGGAGCTGGATCTACCACACCTGATCCAAAGGCTGGCCTCTGGAGAGTGCCAAACCCTCCTGACGGCTACCCTACTCAGTGTTCCCATGTCCCCTAAGGAGTAGTGATCAGTGAACACCAACCCTGAAGACAGGCACAGCTCTTTCTAGGCCCTGAGGCTGGGCTTCACTCCCCCTCCCAGATCTACCCAAGGGCTTCTGCAGAGTTATCGAAATGAAGAATCCCAAATAAGGAACACATTCTATGCGTAACTACTACAGTGTTACTTATACAAGTAGGGAAGAAACTTAAAATATTCTCCTCCAAGCAGTTAATTTATGTTACAGCCCCTTACGAGGATATTACGCATTCATTAAAAATTATAATGATAAAGACCACATCAAAAATGCAAAATGCTTATGTTAAGTGGGAGACCAGATTTTATGTACACAATAAAACAACCATCTAAAAATACACACCCATATGGACCAGCCAGGAATGAGACACGGGGAGGCAGAAGAGGAGCTCGTGCTGGCTGAGAGTGCTGGGTGGTGTTTCTATTTCTCCAACTCTTTCGGGTTCTTAAATTATTCTCATGAATAATTTTTAAACCCAGCACAAATATGTTACGGGTGGAGTTATAAATCTACACGGTGCTCAGCACCGCCGAAGAGGCAGACAATCTGGCCAGGCCTGGCCTGAGGTTGCCAACGGTGCCCGGACACGGAGCTGTTTGCAGAAATGCTGTAGGTCTGGTCTCTGCTCCTCCGGTGTAATCCACCCAGTAGCCCAGAATCCAAAGGTCCCTGGGAATTCAAGTGAGTACCCAGAGTTACCCCTGCAGACTAGACTTGAGCAATGCTGGGTCTGTCTCTAAGTCTTTTTGGTAAACACCACTTTCCACACTAAATCTATTTTCTCAAAAAAAAAAAAAAAAAAAAAAAAAAAAAAAAAAAAACCCTCAAGAAGTCAAAGTAGCCTTGTGAGATACAGCCATTGCCGTGAGCACTCAGCCAAGGCTGGACTGTTAGGAAAACATCGGATGGTGATGTCTTCATAGGTGGCTGGCCATGTGCAGAGAGAGCCAGATGCTCCTACCAGATGCCACATCGGCATTTTGGTGAGACAGAGGACACTGCCTTCTTGAAGCTGGTGCTTCCTGTGGACAGGCCACCTGATGGGGCTGTCCAGCTCTCAGGTGCCCTGTAGTCCGTGTGTGGTCTTTACCACATCTGTGGAGCATCCCATTCAAAAGAGAAGAAAACTGAGACCCAGATGATAGAAATGAGGGCAAACACTGTATACCTCAGTGAAACTGTGGCTGCCTGGGGCAGGGTGCCAGCTCTCTCCACCGCCAGGGACAGTCTTGGGACAGACTGGCTGACCAGATACATGGTCACCCTCTGCCACATGCTGGCCATAGGCTGGTCCACAGTGGCATCCCGGAATCACAGTGCCCCATACCCTGGATGTGGCCCTCGGGAACCAATCAAGAAGCAGAGCGGAAAGAGAGCTAAAGAGAGATGTGAAGTAAGCGGGGAAATTCCCATCGGCCCTGGGCTCACTGAATTCCTGATTCCTGCCTTTTCCTGATGCTTCTAGCAAGTTCCAGGAAGCACTGAACATTTCAGCCTCAGAGATGGTAAGCCAGGGTCACCAGAGAGTGTAGGCAAGTCAAGCTCTCGGGTGACAGCTCAGGGCAACAGCCACAGCGTGGGGCAAAGGGTGCCCTGTTTCATTCACTCAGCCCCCACACACAGAGCAACAAGCCCTGGCCAGCCTGCCCTGTGGCTCACAGATACCCGAAGGAAAGAGCATGGGTCTCCAAAGCCTGAAGCCCAAGGCTGGTCCTTCTCATCCTTCTGTTCACGCCTGTGTAACGATCTACCTTTCCCATGGGCTTGTGGACAGGCTGACGGCATCCGCCTTTTTCTGTAGGCAGCTGTGAATGAAGGACTTTCTAAAAAAAGGTAGATGGGGCTACAGGTGCAGTTCACCACCTGACTTGGGCGTGCATGACCTGGACACCTTGGCAGGCTGGGAGCTGCCCAATAGGGGCCAGGAAGCAGATACTCCCAAAGGAGTTTGCATACATTGCCCCTCCCTCTACCACTCTAGCCCCAGGACACTGCTAGTCTCTCTGTCTCTGTCTCTGTCTGTCTGTCTGTCTGTCTGTCTCTCTCTCTCTCTCACACACGCACGCACGCACGCACGCACGCACGCATGCATGGTGCATACACACACCCCACCCAAAAGGGGTTAGACCTCCCAGCATTTCAAGTCAATAGCCAGCTCCCTCCAGTGTCAGTCACTGTCACAGTCGTACAGCTGCAGGTTGCTCTGGGCACAGTGCTAGCCTCCTTCCCCAACCAGCAGATGGTATCCTCTCATCCAACACAAGGCTTCCATACAAAGGGAGTCCTTGTTCTAATGAGCCTTTGTCACACTGACATAGCTTTCTCAGTGTGTGTGTGGAAGGCAGAGACCAACCTCGTGGTCTGCCCACCTTGTTCTTTGAGACAGGGTCTCTTGGTGACTTAGAGCTTGTTCAGCCGGCCAGCGGACCCCAGCGATGAAGAGGATCGCAAGCATGGGCCGGCACACCAGCCTGTTCATATAGGTTCTGGGAACAGCTTCTCATGTTTGCACAGCAAGCTCTCTACCGACCAAGCCATCTCCTTAGGCCTTGAGATAGACCAGATGTTCTTCTGCATGGCCTGCAGCCCATCCCTTGGGTGCAATTTCTTTGGAACCGGATCTGGGGTTATAAATCCTCTTTCCCTTAGAAATGGAGTTTCATAGAAAACTGCAGGCCTCACAAAGCCATAACTGGGAGAGTCCTAACAGCCCCACAGGAAACTCTGTGACTAAACAACATATAACATCTTGGGGAAGGGAGATCTCTCCACTAACTCCCAAGTACCGGTCTTTTTAAAGAACATGGAACAACTGAGAACTTCTTATCTTAACCTCTGAACTAAGTCACCTGAAAAAGCTGCCTGTTGGATTGTGTTCTGATTTTCAGTTTTTGGACAGGTCACCCACAGTGACCCCTGGGAGTAAGAGACCATGACCTCAGAGGCCTGTGTCTTGTGGGTCGCAGCAGAAACCAAGGCCCCGACTCAGAGAAGGAATCTGATGGTACCAGAACCCAACTTCCCTGCAGAAACTCAGCCCAAGCCCAGTGACATCTACACTACAGAGAAAAGCAAGGCTCCCTCCCCAGGACCTGCACTCAAAGCTGGACAGAACTCCAGCCTGCCCAGGAGGGTCTTTGTGCTAGAAACAAAACCCCAGACAACAGTCCAACCAGCAAAGGCTGCAGGTCCTCACACTGAGAGGCTGTAATCTATATGGTTCATGTCTTGAAGTTAATTCATAACCCAGAAGATATCACTTGAATCTGGGGATGCCCCAAATGGACCCCAATCTGGGAGGCTCAGTTTATTTTTCATTGCTCTGGGCATCCAAGGCCTAGAGGTCACAAGGCTGGCTCCTCTGCCGGCTGAGAGGTCTGCTCCAGGCTCCTCCCCCTAAGTCTGCAGGTGGCCTATTCCCCACATCCTCTCATGGCCTTCTCTGTGTTTCAGTGCCCACGTTTCCCTTTTATGAGGACACCAGTCACACTGGCTTTGGGCCACCTTACTGACCTCATTGTAACCAGACTTCTTCAGCAAAGACCCTGTCACCAAATACAGCCCCGTCCCGAGGCCCTGGGGATTAGGAGTCTGGCCTACATTTTCGTTTGGGAGAATAGCACTTACTGCCCCAGAGATTTTCTTGGGGGGGGGGGGGTGGAGGATATGAAAAGGAGGTCCCAGGGGCTCCCTTGGCTTTGGCTCCCTTCCCATCCTCAGTGGCTTGATCTTAAAAGGCCTGAAGATTTTGGCAGTGGCCCAGCCCTGGTAGGGCAGGTGCAGAGGCCAGCAAGCTCAAGGGACCCTGCTTCTTCTCTGTGTAAGTGTGCCCCACACAGAAAAGAACACAGCCCCGCATGACGGAGGGTCTCTCTATCCGCTTGATTTCTGCCATGGGCTGAACAGTGAAGTGTTTAAGATGTTCAGAATATACTTTTCGGCTTCAGGATGAGGTGAGTTCTTGGCCCAAGGGCTCCACAGACAGCCACTATTCAGCTTTGAGTCCCAAGAAGCTAATCTGACAGAGACTTATTATTCTCTTCGAATAATGGGTGAGAAAGAACCCATTTTGTTGTCTTTAATAAATTAGACACTCGGGCAGACAGACCACACAATAAATCTGCATACGAGCGTAAGAGGGGCCGGGCACCAGGGCTTTTATTAACGTATCAATTCCAGACACAAGGCAGAGGCCAAGTGAATGCAAACCAATGCCTCTGGGGAGCCAGGGCCTCCGCCTAACTCAGCCCCTGCGGTCAGCCTTGCCAGGAGGCCTCAAAGAACAATGGCTGTAATCCATCTCCCAGGGGTGGGGACAGCCCAGACAGCCAGAGCTCTTGGGTCTGACAAAAGGAACCTCAGACACAGACCTCTGTGTAGAATCATGAGAGCAGGCAGGAGAGGGCTGGAAGGAGACTCCGTCCTGGTGAGCGGTGGGTCTAGGAGTCCTCAGACAAAATGGGATGTTGTTTCTCAAAGGGATAGCTCGGCAAGGTCGAGGCAGGGGCTGTTTCTATATAGAAAGGGCTGTGGGTGTTTTCGTTTTGTTTTGCTTTGACCCCTCTGACGTGTAGAAATGTGTATACAAGAGAAACAGAAAGAAAAAGCCACGCCAAGGCCCTTACTTAGTGGGCCCAAGGATGAGCTTCAAGCTGGACTGCTCCCCTCTGCCTTCAGACTATCAGGACAGCCACAGAAACGCCCTGTGGTGAGGGAAAGACACCAGGCCTCATGTTGTGTCTGTCCCAAGCAGGACAGTCTGTCTCTCTTGATTACATCACTTAATTTTAGACCAGTTAGAGATTCGAAAGTCAGTCGATACTGCGATGTTTCACACAAGAAAAGAAGAACAAAGAGCCCCCCTGGGTGTACATGGTGGACGAGACCACACGGGTGAAAGTGTTCCAGGAAGGCAGGGACGTAAGAGATCAGGCTCGGCGAGAGACCCACAGGCAAGGGAACCAACCAGATGGCCTGGCTCTCACAGTCCATCTTCCTGAACCTTCCAGACTCTCCACCAGGCTCACAGTAACAGGGACTCGCACAGACTGCTCTGGGTTTGCTGTTTGTTTTCCACAGCATTTTCAGGAGCTACTCGCCAGGGCTACAACTTTCAACGAGAAAATTCGCCCAGGTGTCTGGAGGGCAGGGCAGGTAGGGTGAAGCCAAGAGGCCATGCCAGGGACCATGTCAGGGATCGAGGGAGCAAAGGCCCTGGGGGTGACCCCTCCCAGCCTCTGTTCTCAGGCGGAGCCACCATGAACTATAGACTCTGTTTTCCCGCCTGTAGTCGGTGTGGTGGGCACAGGGCCAAGCCAGGGACCTCTGTAGCACATTCTTCCAGGGCCACCTTACAGTATTCCTGCCTGGTAAGGAGACTGTTGCTTTACAAAGGCATTGTACTGCAAGCCATCTATCTCCATGGCAACCTGGCTGACATTCCTTAAGTATGCCTCATCTGGAGCCTGGGGACACCAGGGTGGACACTCAGACCACCATCCTGTCTCAGATCTAACTTGCAGGGCTGTATTCAACAGGTGGCAGCCAGGACCGATGAGGCGGCAGGGAATTCTGTAAGGACACAGCCCCACTGGTCTGCTATCAGCAAGACATCTTAGCAATCCTGCAAGTTTCAGGAGACGGAGGAACAGAGGTTAAAGGCCACAGGTAGACAGACAACCTCTGTGGCAGGACTATTGCAAGTCATCTATGCCCTGAAGAGGCTCCACACAGGGGAGCAGAGCCACCACCTGGTCCCCAACAGCTGCAGAGTCCTGAGGCCACCCTTGGGCAGAGTGCACAGCTCATCACAGCATAATCGAGGCAGATAGCTTGACAGGATGGTCTACACTGCGGGCCAGACTACAGAACTCCCATGACTCTTCCCACCTCAGCCTACCGAGTGCTGGGATTACAGGTGTGAGTCACACATGTGACTCCGGGGTGGGTTTTCAAGGTCTGAATTGGCAGGGAAGCCGCTGGAGAACATGTGTGTCAGGTGAGTGGCAGCAACCCCTCAAGGGTACCCTGCTGGAACATCCCCAAGAGTGTCCTGCTGGAACACTTGGGACCTACCCATCAGCTGTGCTGTGGAGGAAAGCTGGGTGGAGTCCATGCTTGCACGGCTCCACTCCAGCTCCTCCCCCTGGATAGGAAGTTTCTCCCTGTGCTCATCGCTCACCTGGGTGAGCAGATCTGGAGGCCGGGTGTGCATATGGGTCACTCACACACGCCCTCAGGCACTCTTTCCAGTCCTCCCAATCGAGGGCCTGCAACTGACTGCTGCACCAGCCACACTGAAAACTGCAGTGTGTGCTCTTCACAGAGCTCGCCCCAGAGCTGCTGCCGAGGCAGGAAGTGACTTAGTTCAGAGGTCTCCACACCTTTGAGGCTGGACCCAGGAAGTTCAGTGGCCTGACCAGAGCCACCTCTGCAATACATAATACAGGCCAGAAATCTGGCCTCTCTTCTTCGCCCCTACGAGAGCTAACACCAAACCTGACACTTCATCACCAAAGCCAGCCCTGCCAGAAAGAGCGCACAGTCCAGGCTCCACCCTCCACTCCAGCAAGCGGCAGGGGCAGGTCTGCAGTCACTGCGTCCACACATGAAAGCATTATTCCCACTGTGGGTGGAGGGCCAGGGGAGGGGGGAATCGCAAGCCTAGGGAAGCAGATGGCAATGGACTCGCATGGATGAGAACGGCGGCCATCCCGGGGCCCCACACTGACCCCCATGAACAGGAAGGGAAAAGGAGCAGCCTCCTGTTATCTCATCTGCTTCTTGTGTCCAACTCCAAACAGCAGAGGGGGTGCTGCCTTCCTGATTCCTGGTCAAGACACATACACGAGCTTCCATGGGTTGACAGAAGCAGAGAAGGGACCCTCGGAGAGAAAGCCAAGAGCAGCAGGGACAGACACCGGGCACCACACTGTCCTGGATCATGGCAGGCGCTCAGGCCCGCCCCACTGACCTCAGTACATGAACGGGCAGTGGCTATGCGCTCTGGGATGTATTTCCAGAGCACTGGATGAGTGGCACGCAAGGGGGCGGGGCTGCATCCTCTGGGATTAACTCACGCAGGTCTCTTTCAAATGAAGAGCAATGTGACTCTGTAGGCAGATGCTTGAAGCCCTGGGTTCAATCTCCAGCACAACACAGACTGGGAGGGCTGGTGCACACCTGTGACCCCAGCCCCTCCACGGCAGAGGCAGGAGGATCAGAAGTTCAAAGTCATCATTGGCTACATGGTGAGTGTGAGGCCAGCCTGAGCTAACATGAGACCCTGGGTCAAAACAAACAGCAACAAAACCACACACACACACACACACACACACACACACACACACACACACACACACACACACAGAGAGAGAGAGAGAGAGAGAGAATATGGACACATCTACAGGGAGTCAGTGCCTGCCAGAGAAACGGCCACCACTCTGTCTGTAGTGACAGTCGTTGGCCTGTGCACCCCATATCACAACCACACCAAAAGGGTGTGGGCGCGAAGCTCTGAAACCCAGATGTAACGGAACAATTAAGTCCAAGCTTGGCAAAGGAATGGAGGGCTTGAGCATCCCAAGGAACGCGGACTCTCAGAAGTTAGAAACACCACTCCACAGGGAAACCCAGGCTGGTTCAGACACCACACACCCAGCTCCACCCTGGAGCGCCAATCTTACATCTCTACCCATACTCAGCAGCCAACTGAGGGACACTCACTCTGTATATCAACCTCATTCATGAGGGAGCAGGCCACTCGGGGTTAACCCACCTGGCTCACTGGCCGACTGGAAGGCCCTAATGATGTTACGGTCTCCCTTCCTCCAGATGGAATATTAGGTACCCACATTTCTAAGACAAATCAGATCTTTCCAGACTCCTGGGGTGACCTAATTCCTGTTCACGCACAGCTTCTGGAAACCACAGATCCCTGGGAAGCAGAATCAGAAGCCTCTTCATCCATACTCAGAGATAATCCTGTCCAGCCTATGGTCTGCCCAGGCACATGACGTGTTTCAAGAAAAGCTAGAACTGTTTGGTGACATGGGGTCAGAGACAACAGAGCCTCATGTGGATCTTATTTTTCTCCCTTCAACACCATCTTCTGGTAAAGGAAGTCCCAGAAATACAGGCGAAATACAGGCGGGCACTGAACCAGGTGGTGTGAGGGCACACACCGCTCTAAATTCACCTCAGTTGTTACTCTCAGTGATCTACCACTGGGTGAACATGGGTTGAATTACTAAGGGACAGAGTTAGAAGGACACACGCAAAAAGAGAGGCTGTGTAACCCCAACCGACAGAGCGCAGAGAGGAGGAAGGGTTGTGATGTATCAGCAGAAAAGCCCTAATCTGGGAACAGGCCATGGCAGGACACCCGGGGGCACTGTCCCTCACTGCTAAGTCTGATTCCAAATTTCTACAGAACAGGACGTGCCTTCAAATGGGAAACCACAGTCTCTATGTACCCATTATCTCCAGAAGGGCAGAGTGCAGTCACAGGTACCTGGGCACTCTGCAGAGCTGACGGGCATTGACAGGATGGAAATAAACATTTGATTCTTGGCTGAACCTCCTGGCCACTCACTGTTCACTGACAGAATGCTGTCTGCATACACTGCTCTCTCGGAACTGCCTATAAATGTGAGCCAAGGATCTACCTGACCACCCTGTCCCCTGCCCTCCACACAGCCCACGATACTCCATGAGGGTCCACCAGAGGTCTGGAGGAATGGCCTCCTGGGGTGGATTAGTTGTGTGGTCTCTAAGGGATGCTGGTCTAATTTGTCTTCCTGGTGCCTTCCAGCATTGTACAAAGCTATGATGGCCCCGTGAATCAGAGTTAGAGGCCTCCAGAGCTTAAACTCAGGCTGAGTAGATATTTCCACATGACTCAAAACAACCCAGTTCTCAAAAGCCTCGGCCTCAGTAGTCCACTCGAGACCTGTGTTTTTTCCCCAGCTTTGCTGCGATGCTAAGGAAGGCGGGCTCTCTTCCAATCTGCTTCCGTACTGTAGGTCATGGAGGTGAGCGGGTGCATCTCCACCAGGCCTGTTGCAGAGGGCCATGGACTCCACAGGCACTGCCGAGATGGAGTCGAAGGCTTGGAAGCCTGTGTCATGCTGTGGTGGTTGATTCAGCCCAGGTCCTGGCCTCATCCTGACTTAGGGGGCACAGATGCTGGATGGGGACCCACAGGTGGATATCATGTCTGAGAGAAGCACTGAGGGAGAAGCAGCCGGCTTCTCACGACCACCAGCACACCTCAGACGTAGCGATGGGACCTGGTACTTTCACCTAGTGTCCTCATCTCCATGCTGGGGACAGAGATGACGGACAGGACAGTGCCTGGGAAAAATGACTGCAGGGTCTCCCAGGATTAAGCCCACAGCACAGCAAACACTGGGCTCTGCTCCCACACACGGTGTTGCAAGCAGGGACAAGGAATGGGGAAGGCGAGGGACCAGTGGGTACACGCTCCCGTGACCTCATCACTAAAGAAAAGCCCAGGAGGAAAAGGTGAAAAGGATTCACGAGGGATCAGAATGGGCTGTGCTCTAAAACTAACAATGCCAGGGGGAAATCTCCACTTTCTCCCGGAACTTGGGGGGGGTGGGGGTGGGAGCGGACATCTCCCTTTGTTAATGAAGGGTAATAAAAGCTGAACCACACACAGACTCTCTCCTGAGCCAAATGCGGGTTCCTCTTTCGTTCTCAGCATGGGCCATGTTATAATATAGCACTAGCCCATCCTGAGGGCTTGTGACAAGACGGGAAATGTCTGCCCAGATCAGTCCTGATGCTGCATCTGGAAAAGAAAAATCCATGGTGCGCCATTCACATCTACTCAGGAAGATCAGACTCTCCTGTGGCCACCAGCAGAGAACCCTCTGTAAGTGCCCTTGAAGGTACTGGGGCAAAGGTCAGCAAGCCTGTGGCCCCAGAGACAAGGGACATCTGCTGACAACTCTGACACTTAGCCTTTGCTGACTTCCCCAGGACAGAACCAGCCCTGCCTATGTCAGGCTCCCAGGAGGCCTAGCACAGCAAGACAATCAGGAGCCGCCCAGTGTCCATTTGTTTCCAAAAAGCTCTGCCTGACACCCCCAGCAAAGCCTGAAGACTTCAAGGGAAAGGGGACTGGAAACAAGACGGGTAGGGAAGGATCTGCCTTTGGTTTGAAGGAGAAGTTTTCTTCCCAAGAAGACACCCCAACCCTTCTTGACGGCTGACACCATGCCGCTCCCTTATTTAGGCCCAAGACTTCACCATTATCAAGACCTGGCCCTGCCACACCCCAATTGTCTCCATGGGTAGTCACCAGCAAGCCAGAACCACTGGAGGGATACAGACCCAGTCCCACAAGCTTTCCCAGGGCCCTGTGTCCTCTGGGGCAGTGGGAACTGCTTGGGGGCAGGGTTGGCCACAAAGCACCCTCTGATCAGTCGAGCCCTGCCTCTCTCCACATCCTGCTCTCCACCTTCCTGACTGGAGATTTGGCCCCCAACACCAAGGGCCCATCCTCCTCCTTTTGGGTCCCTGAGTCTCCTGACCTGGTCTGCCATTTTACGCTGCCCCATGAACTCATGAGGTGGCTTGGTCAGGGTCCATCAAACTTGACTCTGAACACACAGGATCCACTGCTGACACATCCATATCTACCTGAGTGTGAATTCCAAGTCCCCGGGGCACAGCTGCACAGAGGCTCCCACCTGCCTGCCCCACTCTGCACAGGGCCTCCCTATTCAGATAGGCATATGATTCGTACCGCTGCCTTTCTAGTAGAAGCCAAATGGCTGTGTCAACTCTGGTCTCCTGAGGCACTTTACCTAATGGTGGGGTTAAATAGCAGGCTTCTAGATCCTTCATAGCTGAGCGTGAGCCCAGTGTATTCTAGCTTAAATTATGGCATCCCAGCAACGCGGATGCTGATCCCAGCGAAAACAGGAGTAGCCCTGTGATCAAAGCACGTTAACAACGACGTGTAGTGCACGGCACACAAAGAGCGTGTGCAAGGCATTAAGGCGCCTCTGCCGGCATGCGAACCACTCAGCCAGTGCAATGAGATTTATTATAGAGTTGAGGGTGGGGGGCACTCAAGTGTCTCCAGACAGTTAGGTTTCTACGTAGAAACAAACCTCAGACTGCTGTGGTAGCTTGTATGAGAACGGCTCCATAGGCTCCTATCTTTGATCCTTGGTTCCCCATTGGCGGAACTGTGTGTGGGCGGTTAGGAGGCGTGGCCTTTGTCAAAGGGGCGTGGCGTCGTTGAGAGGCGTGGTCTTTATAAAGGGCGTGGCATTGTTAAAGGGGCGTGGCCTTGTTGGGAGATGTGGCCTTAATAAAGGGGCGTGCCCTCGTTGGGAGGCGTGGTCTTTATAAAGGGGCGTGGTCGTGTTAGAGGAGGTGTGTCCCTAGGGGTGGGCTTTGAGATTCCAAAAGCTCAAGCTATTCCAGTTAGCCTAGGCACCAACCCTACCTGCACTTACCTCCTGGTTGTTGTTTGGACATGTAAGTTCTCAGCTACTGCTCCAATGCCATGCCTGCCTGCTGCTGCGCTTCCTGCCTCGATGCTCATGAACTGTACTACCTTCTGGAACTGTGAGCTCCAACTCAGATGTTTTCTTTCATAAGCTGCCTTGGGCGTGATTCTGTATCCTGTTCATGGGACAGAAAAGCAACTAAGACAACCGTGGTGGACAAAAGCCACTAGAAGCCGCTCACGGGCCATCTACCCTAACTCCCACTTCACAGGTAGCAACAGAAGGTCATTCAGATCTGTTTGCTATGCTCTCACCACATCCTGGGGTTCAATCACTCCCGTCCTTCGTCCTTCGGAATCCCAGCAAGCAGCTGGTCTCTGCCCTCAGGCAGCCACAGAGGAAACGCCCACCTGCCGAGCCTTGGGCCAGGGACTGTGTGTGCCTCTTCAGACCCAAGGCTGGGACACTAAGTGATTCACACAGTACAGGAACCTGCAGGTGGGGAGTGTGGCCACCACAGGATACCTGGACTCCTTGCTTCCTTCTCAGAGTTCCAAGTCTGGACTCACTCCAGGCAACAGGACAGGAGAGGTGGGCAGTAAGCAGCAGCAACAGCCCCAGCATACCCACACTCAGATCCCGGCTTTGATTCCTGGCAACATAATCTATTTTGAGCATGAGACAAGTTCGCTAATTCCAAAGGAGCCAACTTAAAAGCAGTCTACAAACGGAACGGCAAAACACACTGTGAAGCCGTGACAGTGCCCCAAGCACCCCCATTTCCCGAGGACTTGGGCAGGGGCACGGGACCAGAGTTAAGAGAACTAGTTCACATGGGCTGCAGTCTTCGGGAAGGGGTCTTGTTGGAGACTCCTCCTCACTCAAACATATGCCAGGGTGTGACCATGCAAGGCCAATGGCTACCCCTGGGGGTTTCTCATGAGCTGAGATGACTCAGCTGGAAGAGTTTGAACCCCAGCATCCATAAAAATAAAAAAAAAAAGTCAGCGCTGGGGAGAGGAGAAAGGCAGACTCCAGAGGTTTGCCGCCCACTAGGATAGCCCAACTGACAAGCTCCGGGTGTCAGTGAAAGACCCATCTCACAGAGTGGATACTATCTAGTTCCTTGAGTGTAGAGGAAACCATACTCTTGCTTCCACACGCATACTCACAAACCCACCCACATTCAGTGACAGGAGCAGGAAGGGGCGTGGTGTGGGAAACAGCAGCGCTAACTCCACAGACGTAGAAAGGACTCATGGCGGTCTCTGCCATGAGAAGCGGCAGAGAAGGCAAGAAGAACGGCACATGTGTGAAGCATTCGCTCCACCGTGCCCGCCCGGCACGTGCTGGGGCTGCAGGATCCTCACGGGACACCGCCATGGGAGGCTCTGTTTGAGCTCGCCAACGAGGTTTGTGCCACGTAAGCACTGCTGTGGTAACAAGGAATGAGTTAGAGCACCGATAATTCACACCTCAAAAAGGTTCCCACACCCAGCAGCACACGCGGAGCAGACGACAAATGGCTTCTGATGGAGTCTAAACAGAGGGCATCACCCAGGGACATCACAGCCCGCCGAGAGGCGCTCAAATACACGCCATTCTTCAAAACTGAAGGGCCTTTGTCATGGATTTTACATCAAACTATTAAGACAACCTCCCACAGCCCAGGGAGAGCCTGGCATGTGGGGAGGTCAATACCCCAATACATTGACACACAGGAGCTTCAGCTGGGCAGAGCTCACAGTGGGACGTGAGGGGAGCCTGCACCCCTGCCTCAGCCACCAACAGGAGACCTCCGCTTACCAAATCTTCCCAGATTCCCTTACAGTACAAAAAGGTTATATCTACCCTGGAGAGTGAGAGGTTACGTCTGGACTCCCACCACCAGGATCTGAGCCCGCATCAAGCTGTGGCTGCAGTCGTGGCTTATGTATTAGGAACAAGGTCAGCCCGAAATACTTTTCTCCCCGTCCAAAGTTCTCAGGGGCAGAGGGCTGACCTACAGAGTACCAGACAGTGACTTGTGCTACGGAGAGAACAGCTGCCCCTGTGGACCTGCAAGACGAGAGCCAAGACTATGCCTTTTCAGAGGCCACTCCTACCGTGGCAGGAAGAGCCCCTCCCCACAAGTTATACACATCTTCCCCTTCCCTGAGTATACTTCGCACCTACTCATCCCCACAGCTCGGTGTTCCCAGCTGCCCTCAGCTGGCTTCAGCCATCCGAGCAGCAAACACAGCCCCATCCATGTGACCCTTTGCCCTCTGGAGTGGCTCTCTCTGGGCTCCAGGCACCAAGCTGCTTCCCTGCTCCTCTTGCTGAACACCTCACACACCAACCCTGTACCTGAGCCAGCAGTTTCAAAGCGTGTGTAAGCCTGCGATCCATCTGGTTGAGCACCAGAGAGGCCGCCATCCCGCCTAGCACCTGCCAGCTTGGTGCCTGAGACAAGGAAGTAGGGAAACAAACGGGAAAGAGAGACGAAAGCCCTTCTAGGTGAGCCACGTAGGCCCCAGCCTCGGAGATACAACACGGTGGGGCAAATGTAAGTGCGGAGGGCAGTTTGTCCATTTAGACAGAAGCCGGGCACCTGGTTCTAACCTGGGTGTCATCCGACCCAAAGTTCTACTCTTCACGCCCAAACAGTGTTCTCCAGCTGAGTTGGCTACCGATCCCTTTAATACAAGGCTCTTTTGCTCCCCCATCAAAACCCACAACCTCCAAAGACCAAGCCCTGGACAGACTTAGGCTTGGGCTCCATTGGCACGTCTGGCACTCCCGACCGGCGTAACCAACACTGCACTACAAGACCGAGCACAGGACCTTGGCTAAGAGGAACACAGCAAGCCCCTCCCCTCTTTATTCCATCTGTCTTCGATTTAAAACGTGTTACACACTCAGGCTCAAGCCAAACCAGCAGACGCTCAGAGGAGGGTGACTTGCAAACTGTGAGGTGGACTCAAGCAGTGCCTCCTGCAGCTGCTTCTGCTCCTCCATTCGCCCTGTCTTCCTGACAGCAGCTTGCAGGCTCCCTCTGAACTCTGACCCAGTAATGGCTCGCCCTTTCCTCCTCTGCAGTGCCAGGCTGACAGCAGATGTGACCGTTTGGGTCAGATGCTAAGGACAGAGAATGTTGGCTAAGGCCATAACTTGTTACAGGCTACAGGTGGATGACCTTAGCCAGGAGGGCAACAGCCAGGAATCTGGCTGGGAACAGTTCACGCAGACGGCGGAAGAGTGATCTCACAGTGTGGGCAGCAGGCTGTGTCTAGCCACCTGTCACCAAAACTTAACTCATCACCCCCCCCCCCCAAAAAAATACCTGGGTACTTGAGAATAAGACCAGTTCCTCAGACCCAAATGACTGTGCTCTGTCCTGTAACACAGTGAACCCCTCCCATTGAGACCTGAGTGCAGACCATCCAAGTCTGGCACCTCTGTGACTGACACCATTTGAAGAGTTCAGGCCAAAGGACGCAGGGGGCTCTGACCACATCCCGTCTCCAAGGATCTGAAGAAGCTGGGTGCTTTCTGAACCACTGAGAAGGCGTAGCCTTGCTTCGACTCTCTGAAGGGCACGCACCAGCAGCTGGGGGCAGCGCCTGTCACGTCCCACCATGGCTGCTCCTGAACATGACTCATGTCATGGGCGGGTTTTGGAAGAAGTCCTGCTTTCGTTTTTTTTTTTTTTCAGCTTCTTCACAGTACGAGGCTTACCACTGGCGACAAGGGGAAGTGCTGGTTGGTTACAAGTCTAGGATGACCGCAGCTGGGACCATAGCTCCTTTGGCGACGTTATCCACAACCCCAAACACGCTCTTGGGTGCTGGTGTCCCCTTTCCTGTCTCCTTGTATAAGACAAAGTTAGAAACAGAAATAATAGAGAAAAAAAACCTCCAAGAAGTACCTGGCCAGCCTTGGACTTCATTTGACTTCATCTGAATCAGAGCTTGACAGTATGTGGCACTGGTGACAGTCACTGTCTGTATGGGTTTTGTTTTGTTGGTTGGCTGGCTGGTTTTAGACAGAGTCTCATATTTAAGTTTGGCTGGTCCGGAACTCCCCAGGTTGAGGTCAACATGAGACCAGGTTGGCTTTGAACTCAGAGTTCAGCCTTCCCCCGCCTCTCGAATGCTGAGGTTAGAGGTATACGCTGCCACACCCACCCACCTCCGCTGCTTAAAGCTGAGGCAGCCTGTGAGCACAAATTCTCTCAGGCCAGCTCTATGTCATCACTGGAGACTGGACCATGCAGAGAAGGTCATCTGAGGGCCCTGAGTTCACCACAGAACCAGAACGACAAAGAAGCCTGAATGACGCGGTGTTTTTATTTTCAGAATGCCCAATGGTGTGGCTTTGTGACTTGGTTTCTTATCATGCCTGTCAAGTATGCGGGCCATTTTCAGAACTAGGAGTCTAACAAAACTGTGACCACAAGGCTAACAAACCCAAAGACAGCAGTTAAGGCTCTCCCGTGGGGTTAGAATACAGCGCAGGTGACAGAAGACTTGCTTACATGTATAAAGCCCTGGGTCCCATCCCAGCACTGTATAAACAGGATGGTGGTATAGCTTGTAACTCCAGCACTTGGAAGTTAGAGGCAGCAGGATCAGAAGTTCAAAGTCATCCTCATCTGCATAGCAAATTCAAGATCAACTTGGGATACAGACTGGGGGCAGGTGGGGAGGCATTTCTATGACCTGAGATACAGTGAAAGGACACAGACCTCCTGCTGCTTTATAAACAATGCGGGTTTTTTCCTTCCGTGAAGGGAAGAAAACCAGGAAAAGAGGTCTATTGAACAAAGGTAAGGTTTGTCTCAGCGGGAGCTGCAGAATGAGAAGGTGCTGGGAACAAAAAAAAAAAGGCAGGACCAGAAATCAAAGGTACGACCGGTCTACGTGGCTCAGATGTCTGAACCTCACTGTGTGAGTCACACACTCGGGCAGGACGGCATGAGTCATTAATCTTCAAACCCTGGAACTCCCACGAAGACCCAAGCATCAGCTGTGCCCAGTGCACTGAGTCCTCAGCAGCGCACTGTGATGGCACTGTTAGCCATATGGCAGAAGCTCCTGAGATAGACGGCCCTGAGGCTAAAATCATGGCTGTTGCCATCAGAGGCGCGTTCATTTTTGGAAAGTCCTGGTGGTTACCTGTGGCTCTGACATGGGGTGGTCGAGCTTGGTAACTTCAATTTGGTCAGAAATTCACAGAGAAAGAAAACAAGCTAAGCCAAACAAGTAGAACTCCAACCTGTCAGAACAGGACGGCAGCATCGGTCAAGACCAGAGGCATAGCCATCCTCCCAACAGTGTCTTTGGAGAGCCACATTTCTGCAGAGGCACACACTGCCCAGAACTCTGACTTTATAGCCACCTGCTGACAAGTCGTCCCTGGACACACCTCCCCAGAGCAAGCCCACTGAGCTGCTACCGATGAGAGACAGGGAGCCTCTCAGCCAACCAAGATGACTATGGACAACAGCCTACATTGAGACGAGGTGCCAGATGTGTATAGATGCCAGCACTCAGGAGTATGGCAGACATAAATATTCACCTTACGTGTGCAGACCCCCCTCCACAACACACACTCATGCACGCACATACATGCATGCACACACATGCATGTGAACACACATATGCACGCATACACACACATGCACACACGCATACACACACATGCACACACGCACACACATGCACGTGAACACACACATGCACACATACACACATGCACACACGCACACACACACACATGCACACAAGCACACATCATGGATTCATAGCTTATTCATCAGCGTTATCCTAAATATGAATAACAAATTCATGTTAATAATAGCGGAGACCTTTAAAAATGCTCTGGAGGAAACCACATCGCATGCCGATGCACATATACCCCGGTATGCTGACTGTACAACCGTGACTCCAGGCCTCCTACTCTCAGGAGGAAAACTGTGTTAAGAAAAAATATGGCTAGAGGAAAGGAAATGAAACCATCAACCTTGCAGGTAAACGGATGTTACCAGGAATGACTGTACTGAGTGAGGCAGCTCAGACTCATGAAGGCAAAGGTTACATGTTCTCTCTCGGCAGAGCTCCTAGCTCCAAATTTTCTGATATGAGTGCATAAATATTCCGGAGTAACTGCAGAAACCGGGAAAGTAGAGAGACCCATTGCCAGGTGGAGGTGGGAGCAATAGAGAGGGGACTAGCAGGGTACAGGCAACCTGATGGGGAATGGGGGAAAGGAGCAGCTCTACTTAGGGAGGAGGAAGACAAATACAGGAGGAGGAACCATCTCTATAAACAGTTTAAATGAAGTTGTCCCATCTGGGCTGAAAATGCTAACTCCCCTCCCGCCCCCAGAGCCAAAGATCACCTAAGAAAAACCGCAGCAGCAAACCTGAGAAGGTCTCTCACTCCTCACACTATGGATGGATGGATGGATGGATGGATGGATGGATGGATGGATGGATGGATGGATAGATAGATAGATAGATAGATAGATAGATAGATAGATAGATAGATAGATAGCTGGCTATGGCTACTGCACCCTAGAGGAGGTAAGTCCCTACTGCTGAAGACACCCTGCACTTCAGACAGACACAAGGCCCAGAGACCTCTGTCTGAGCTAGGACTGACCTAAAATACCCCTTCATGAGGACCAGTCCTCCTGGTACCATAAGGCGCAATGAAAGCTTCTAAAGGAAGCCAACCGACAGTCCTACCCAGCTCCAACACACCGGAGCCACAAGTAGCATGGCGCACCAACCCTAAGGATACAGCGGTGGCATGCATCACCTTGGTAGTGACCAATAGCTTTCTAAGTGGCCGTAAGACCTGCTCAACAAGAGAGAAATCATGCCTCGTGCTAGAAACCTAGACAACTACCCAGAACTAGTGAGGCCGTGGCTCTCAGAACCTGCTGTTGTACAAACCACCATAACCCCTCTTTCCATGTTCTATATACCCCTTGTACCCACAGTTAAGTGCAGTCATTGTCCTTTACCAAGGAAACTTCTCTGTGTAATAGAGACTATTAGAGGAAACCACAACCAAGCAAAAGGCAGAGTAGCGGAGCCCAGTCCCAGTGGATACATACATCTACAATGTAACTTCCGCCTAAGAACCATTGCAGAGAAGAGGGCAGAAAGACTCTAAGAGCCAGGGGAACCGGGGGTTTGCTGTGAGCTTGCGTCTCCTAGGAATGTCAGAAACTATACCCATCGTCTCTCCAACAGAACTGCCTGTGTGTGAGCTGGACAAAAACAAGAGACAAGCTGACGTGGATGGGGTGGGGCACAGGGCCTCAACCCACACAAAGAACAACTGAGGAATGCTGGGAGCAGGAGAAAGTCTTCCCAGGGAAAAGCACACCAGCTGGTTATCCAATACCAAATGGTCAGCCTGGAAAACACACATCGGTAACAAAATACAGACGAGCAGGTTGTATTTAATATGTGTTTATGGCTATACACAATAACAATGAACAAAAGAGACCATGGATTTGAAAGAGAACAAGGAGGGGTGGATGGGAGGGTTTGGAAGGATGAAAGGGAAGGGAGAAATAATGTAACTATATTATAATCTCAAAATGAAAATAACTTTAAAGAAGTACACCTAGAAACATCAGGCAGAGGAAAGGAAAGAGCACCAAGGGGTGGGGACAGGTACAGAGAGCAGTTGCTACCCATCAGCCTCAGGCTCGTACCTAGCCCCTAACCCTCAATCCGGTGAAGAACAAACACCTTTGAGGGAAAGCTGTGTAGCCTGCTTTCCCAACAACAGCAGAAGATCGGGTTCCCTGATTCAAGGAATGCGCCCGGGAGAAGCACCCTCTATGCACAGTGGCTAGAGGTGCTGTGTTAAAGGAACAGGCACTCTGCAACTCCCGCGAACACCATTATTTGCTCCACAAATGCTCAGGAGGCCACCATCCTGCTCAGGGACTCAGGTGCATGCTGGGCCACAGGCCCAGGTCTGAATTCAGCTTCGCTTTTCTGCTTTTGCTAGTTCCTCTCACCATGGGTGTCTTAATGAAGGTTTCTATAGCTGTGAAGAGACACCATGACCACAACAACTCTTATAAAGGAAAGCATTTAACAGGGCCCAGCTTACAGTTTCAGAGGTTTAGTCCATTATCATCACAGGGCGTGCAGATAGACATGGCACTGGAGAGGTTAGCAGAGAGTCTGACATCTGAATCAACAGGCAACAAGGAGAGAGAAACAATGGGCCTGCCTTAAGCCTCAAAGTCCACCCTCAGTGACACACTTCCTCCAACAAGGCCATGCCTAATAGTGCTGCTCCTTATGAGCCCATGGGAGCCGTTTTCACTCAATGACTGTGAGTTCTTGTCAAGTGAGGCTCATGGCGACACTGAACTCCTAGAGCTGTCATGAGGCTCAAGCAAGAGGCCAGAAAAGACTCCACACACAGGACCTTGGACAGTGCAAAGGATGGCTCTCAATCTCTCCCTGTGACTCTCCTCTGGAAGAGGGACAGCCACATGGAGAGCCAGTCACCCACCTTCAGGGAAGTCTAAAAGGAACATGTCAGGACTAGGGTGGGCACTAATATCCAGCAGCAAAACAAAGTCCTGACAGACACATCCTTTGCCTGGCTGAGTACCCAGTACTGGCCGGCACCTCCTTACCAAGATGGAAACTGCCCCAGAACTGAAGCAACAGTCAACACAAACATGAGAGAGAGGGAGGCCCAACAAGCGGGCAGATGGGATGGCATGGGACTACTGCCCAGATCTGGCTCTGTTAGCATCTGTTCTAAGCCAGGTGTTTATACCAATAGAGTTCTGAGTGGGATCTAAGGATCTGCCTGAACCCCATGTGCACTCATGGACCCAGGAAGCACACAGCAGGCATGTGGAGGACAACTCTGGGCCAAAGAAGAGAAGCAAAGGCAACAGCTGGCCTGGTGCCCAGGGCGACACAGGTAAATCCATGTGCCTACCACCTGTTCCTCATGGTCTGGTAATGATCACAGGAGACACAACACAGGGCAACAACACCAGGTGTTTAAGTCTCAGGGATGCTCCCAGAGGCTTTGGAGAGGAAGCCGAGGTCTTTAACTAGCCTGAAACTGTGTAACGGTTTCCTCCTAGATTGAAACATTCTAGCCAGCAGGGAAGCTCTTTAAACAGAAGAGTAAACAGCTAAAAGTAGTTTCAGAAGCTACCTGAGACTGATCAGATTCACCAGGTCCCTCCCCCATAGAGTAAGCAATAAAGCTGAGCTGCAAAGACAACGCTGGACCGTACCAGCTGCCAGAAGCAGAAGCCAGCTGACCTGCCCGGAGGAGACTTAGAGCAGCGGAGGACCCTGGAAGGCTCACTCTCTCGCCTGCTGAGCTGCCTGCAGTCATGCAGTGTGCTCCAGGTTCTCAGCTTTGGGAGCTGTCGTCCATGCTGGGGTGGGCTGTGGTGATGCAGCTGTATCTGAACGGTTTCTGCCCCTGTAAACAACCCCTTAACCATATTCCTGTAAGCAACCCCAGTAGAACGCATTGGTTCACCAAGCTGGACGGCGATGTATGTTGGTCTGTTATGTGTTCCAGATATGGGGTGAGTGAATGTGGGTGCTGTATCTCTCCAGGAAAAGTTCTGGCATACACAGATGCTCATTTGTGAGCCCCTTAGCCTAAACAGCTCAGCCAACAAAGGTCCTTGCTGTGCAGGTCTGATGAACTGAGTTCATCCCCAAAACACATACAAAGGCAGATGGAGAGAATTGACTCCACCCCAATGCCATCTCTCTCTCTCTCTCTCTCTCTCTCTCCCTCTCTCTCTCTCTCACACACACACACACACACACACACACACACACACACACACACACACACGCTATGCCCTGACCATAATGTACTCACATATACAACAGTAATAGGAAGAGGCTGAGGAGAGGGCCCCGGTTCATTCCCAGCATCTACACAGCAGTTCACAACCATCTGTAACTCTAGGGGTCCTCCAACACCTTCTTCTTACCACCACAGGCACCAGGAACACATATAGTACAGACATACATGTAGGCAAAATACCCATACGCATAAAGTAAGATTAAAAAGACATTAATTTTTAAAGAGCCGAGGAAATCACTGGAAATCTTACTATAACTGAAGGGTGGAAGCCATACCAGTTGGGTCGGTATGGCTGATAACCATGGGGTCCTAACCCTGGAAAGAAGTTTGGAAAGGGGCTTGTGAAGAGCTAGAGGGAGACGGTCAAGGAAAGGATCCCCTGAGGAGCAGGGCTCCGAGTCTCTAGGAGAGGAGCATGGAAGAACACCAGCTACAAGCCTGTCTCGTGACTGTGAGCCACGCGGTTTGATGTTCACTTGGCACCGAGACACAGTGACACAAGGAGGGAGGCACGTGGATTCCACTTAGAGCCCGGAGTTCCGATGGGTGGAGGCACCATGTGAAACGCCAAGCGGATCAGAGGCCAGCCCTTTCCAGGAAGAAGTGTGTGAAAGCTGGGCATAGGTGAAAGTCACAGGTACCAAAACCTGACCTGCTGACAGATACCCATGCATCACTGGGAGACAGGGGAGACAAGTTCACACCCCTCCCGCAGAGTCCTGTGGCACAGACTGGCAAGGTGTAGGTAACTGCCACTGCCTTCCACTCCTCACGCCTGCTTTGAGTGAGGCCAGGAGCACAGTACGAGCTACCCAGCCCTGACTCTGGACACTGCCCCTCATGCTCCCCGACCCTCCTGCAAGGGAAGGGCAGAGCAGCAGCAGTGTCAGCCACACCTGGTGGCAGCACTCGGAAGGGTGTAGCTGTGCCAAGTGCACAGAAGCAGAAGGGACAGGGGGCCAGGTAGGAGAAGCAGCAGGCACCCCAGGCCACTCAGCAGTCCAGCGTGCTCTTCAGGGTGCACAGTGCTCCCTGTTCAAGAGGAGTCTCCTGCCTCACATCACTCAGAGACAAGAGCAGCAAGGTCAGGGAGGTAAAAACCTGGGGATGAACCCATGCGGCCCTGAACCTGACTGAGAAACTGACATTTGGAGAATTCCTCCGTGGGGGGGCGGGGGGGGTTGGGGGAGGCAGTTCAGAGGCTGCCAGGCAATGCAGGAGACAGGCAGGCTAAACTGCCCCAGCCAGGCACTGATCCTGACAGTGGTCTATCAACAACAGGCCTGAGAACCTGATAGGCAGGGCTACAGAGAAGCAGGTCAGGACCTATAACTGTAGCTTTGCACCCAAAGGAAACCTGTCTTAGAATGAGGCAGAGACCCAGGCTTAGTTAGCACAAGGTTAATGGCCTCATGTCAGACATGCCGGGGACCCAGGCCTCTGTCCACTGCCTCTCTCTGTGAGTCAGACACCTGGCACATGCTGCCATTACTCTGCCGAGAAAGGCACGGGACAGCTTGAGTCTGTGTGTACATCCGTGCTCTGGGCTGCACATCATATGCTAGGCCCTTCCCAAGGGCCCCACCCAGAGACAGTGACTTCTTCTGTCCCACCAGCCATAACGGGCCTGTGCATTGCTCCCTAGGCCTCTGAAGACAAGAACTCAGCCATGAACATCTGACACGGGAAGGGTCTACAGGCACCATTGGAGGCCAGAGACCTTTCTGGCTCCTAGTCCTCTTGGGAAGGATGGTCCCATTGTTTGTTCCACACATCACACGGCTGCTATGCCAAACTTGTGAACGGACTGCACCCATGCTGCTTTGCAGCTTCACCTTGCTGGCATTCTGGACCCAAGGAAGGCTAGCCAGTCTCTCCCCGCATACCTAGGCATGGCAGCTGTGCCTTGTAGCCACAGATATAGCCTAGGCATGGTGCTGCAAGAGCAGTGAGAACAGGTTATTGAGAAGCTGAGGGAGGGGGGCGGGGAGGCTAGTGAGAGCTGGGCTGGAAGAACAAAGCTCATCTTGCTGCCTGCACAGAGTTGGGTGGCTGCTCTGGGCATCACAGGGATTGGCCCAACAAGTCTATGCCTTGGCTAATCTGGCTAACTAGGTAGAGTGGACACCTCATCATGCCAAAAGCTCCTTAGAAAGTATGCTCACACATGACCAGTTCACACGTGACCAGCTCACACATGACCAGTTCACACATGCCAATTCACACGTGACCAGCTCACACGTGACCAGCTCACACATGACCACACGTGATCCTCAGTAATAAGGAGCTCAGACCTCAGCTCCCTCACTCTGGCTTCCTGGGTGTGGTCATCACTCAAGGTGAATGGGCAGCGGAATTTAGATCAGAATCCAGAATGCAGGCAAAACCTTCCTGAGCCCGTGAGGACAGCTTGCCTTCTGGATGTTAGCACAAGGTGAGTTTTCATCCTAGCCCACAGCCCAAGGGCAGAGCAGGGTCATCCTGGGGTTTATGAGCTTTCCGGAGGAGGCAAGCTTTGATGGGATTCCCACAGTACAGCGTGCCCCCACACAGAGACGACCCCATCACTCTCCTTACTTAACTGCCCTCAACCCCACAAAGAAGCTCAAAGGTCTCTTTTAACTCAATGTAAGAAAGAGCAAATGTCAGCCCAGAAAGGGCCCTCTCAGAGCAGACGTCCTTCACGCTAACACCTGTGCTGCCTGCATTCCCTTCTCTCCCTCCACCCCTCTTAGCCATTCAGGATAAGGACAGATATAGCACAAAGCGCAAAATGCTTTCCTATCCGAGACTCTGAAGACAGAACCTGCACACTTGTCCCTGACGGCTCCCGTCCCATCCGTTATCACTGTCCGCATCTGCACGACATCTGCTCCCTTTGCAGAGGGCCGCAGCAGAGGCCAATATTACACTGGGCTCCTGGGCTCCCTCGGGGAGGCTCAGTCCAGGCTGAGAAGCTGGACCAGGGACAGACAGATACAAGATCTGAGCAGAAAATACCTTCACAGAAAAAGGAGCGGAGCCTCTGATCTGGGGCACAGAACCAGGACACTAGACTGTGGTGGCCCAGGCTGACTCTGGGTGCCAGTCCCTGGCAGCCTTCCTTCCTTCTCAGTGAAGTGAGATGCCCTCCTCCCCCAAGCGCTCCCTCTTCCACTTACTCCTGTCCTAGATGGTTCTTACTTGGAACCAAGAGGCTCTAGAAGGGAGACATATGTGAAACTGAGCGAAAGGAGCCTCCTGGCATGTACACCCTAGCTTTCAGGAGCAGGAGTGGAAGCACATCCTGCAGCCAGCCCCAGGTCCAGAACCCCAGCTTCAGGTGACCCGGTCTTTCCTCCACAGGAAGGTCTTCCCAGTCTTCATCTTGCATACATTTCCTGAGTGAAACAGTTTTCATTTTGAGAGGCTTTAGTTCCAGGCAGCCTGACAATTAATTTAATCCAACGAGCTAATCAAACCGAGAAGCATAACAGCAAATATTTCCACTCAAGTGCGGGCGCTGGGACTTAATGGAGTGGAGGTGGGGAGTTAGGACTAAGGGGTCCCTGGTGATTTCTGCAGGAAGAGAAAGTCAGCTTACCCAGGCTTCGGAGTAAACACTGGCCAGGCTGTCTCTGGGGAGTTCACCTGGAGTATTAGTATATGCATGCAAACACATGTCACCTGCACATATGGATATGAGCCTACACAAATAGGCATGTACGGTGTGTGTCATATATGCATAATGCATACAACGTGTACTGTGGTGTGTTGTGGACACACATAAAATACATGAACATGTGTGCAAGCATAAATGGGAGTAATGAATGAATTACATGTGTTCATACATGTTCATATAAATGCACCAATGTGTGCCATAGGTGATTACTCACAAACATACAGGGTTGGGAATTTATCTCAGTGGTAGAGCGCTTGCCTAGCAAGCGCAAGGCCCTGGGTTCGGTCCTCAGCTCCGGAAAAAAAAAAAAAAGACAAAATAACAAACATACATGTTCATGCACATACACAAACATACACATTACATTTCCACATGGAACTAAATGCAAGTGCATGTTTAGTGTGCACACATTTGTGAATGTGTACAGCACACACATGTGCACCTGTATGCATCCCCACAAGCCAAGCATGGCTACCCCTGCTTCACTATATTTTGCCTGGTGTATACACGGACGTTTATACTAACAGGAAGGAGCCTGAGTCCTCTAAGGCCTGGTGGGGATTCTGCAGTCCTTCCTAGATGACTAACTCAGTAATGTATTCTCATCACTTTCAATTCATGGTCACTACAACCGCATCTCTAGGGTTACTTTACCACAGAAGTCTCCAGAAAAATATGTTGAGGATAAAAATACCAGAAAAAGTACAGCTGAATGGGAATGCCAGGCCCAAACACATAAATACTCAAAACCCAGTAACTAAGTAAGAATACCCACGACCAACTGACCACACAGCCTCGGCGCGTGCCCAGCGCCGTGCTTTCACCCCCACTGGGCCCTCAGGCAAGGCCGGTGAGCCCACTTAGTGTCACATGTGGAACAGACTGCAGAGGCCAGGCATGAACACGACAGGACCGTGTCCTGCCCTGGGATGACACTGGGCTGCCCAGGCCTTGGCGTTAGTGATGACCATTGAGATTTAGACAAAGGCAGCCTTGAATGCTCTCGTCTTCGGGGCACACTCTGGAGACAGGGGTGTGTTTCACCCCAACACATGGTGGAAACACGATCCGGAAGGGAGGCAGGAGTCACAAAAATTGAAACCACCAAAATATTTTCCCAGTGATTTGTAAGCGGAACTGAGAGAGAAGGGGGTGCGTGAGGAAGAGACCCTCCTCTTCCTTGACCCGCAGCTATGGAACATGACTGTCACTCCCAGCAGGCCTGGAACATGCCCCTCTGCTGTCAGTAACATGCGGGAAGAACACACGGAAACGGGACCACAGGCCCTGCACCCAGAGCAGCGAGCACCAGCAAGCCTGGAGGATTAGCATCTGCCCCCAGATGCACACATCTCTGTGGGCTCTGGCACCGCCTTCCTCTCCAGTCACCCTGGCCATAGCAGTGCCAGCCAGCTTCATGACAGTGGCCTGTACTCAGAGGCCTTTCTCGTGGCCCCTCCTGTGGCCTCTGCCCTCTACACACAGACATCACTGCCCAAACCATGTCCCCTTTCCTCCCTGCTCTCTTCAAACATACCTCCTGCTTCTTCCTGACATCACTACCCTCCTCTGGGAGGCTGTTCCCATCCCACAAGTCCACAAACATACAGGCCAGTGTGTCTGGGAAGCTTCCTGCTTGCTCTTCCAGCATCAGAAAAGCCGTTTCTGCCAATGACATGGCAAAACACTACCTTTTCTAACTTCTTCAAAAACAGGGTCCTCAAGCTGGGTGACAGTCATGGTGTACAGTGTTATCCCAGCACTGGGAAGGTGGAGAAGCGAAGTCCAAGGATAGCATCAGCTGCGGAAGTCCAAGGCTAACCTGGGCTACATACCTATCCTAACATGTCAAAATCTGGCTGGAGAGATGGCCTGTTACCGAAGCAGAGGACCTGTGTAAATAGGAAGAACCCACACTGGGCAAGACTGCAGCACGCGCCCTGAAGGGTGCAAACGGGGGGACCCTGGGAGCTCACCCTTCAGACAGCCTAACCCGCACAGCAGGCTGCAGGTTCAATGCCAGACCCGCTCTCCAAAGCTAAGGTGGAAAGCAATAGGGGAAGACACTCGGTGTCCTCTCCTGGCCTCTGCCTGCTCATACATGCCTGCATACACACATGCATGCACACACACATGCACGCACACACACACGCACATGCACACACACGCAACATCAAAATCAAACGAGTCAAGCACAGTGCTCTCTGTGGACAGTGCAGAGGCACTGAGGTATAGGACTGCATCTCAGAACCCCTGGACTAGCAAACACAGCAAACTGGGGCTGGGTCTCAGGGGTGGGGGTGGCCGTTGCTGAGCAGTTCAGAAGCATCAGAAACCTCCCTGTCTCTCTGCAACCAACTTCCTGTCCTCCATACCCTTCTACCCCCAGCGTGAGGGCTGCTGTCTGCAGACTGACTCACCTTTGCCTGTGAGGGGGGCAGTCTAGGGGCACTGAGGTTCCCCGGTGTGTTCTGCTGGCTGACAGACACTGGCGGGCAGCACCAGTAGCCCTGTGCTTGGGTGGGTAGGATAAACAGTGAGGTCAAGACACCCTCAGTCTTGGCCTGGGGGTGCATGGGAGGCTTTCTGCTGCTCCCTGGGATATAGGAAGAACAGCACCCAAGAATGACAGCGACCACAATGACAGCTGGAATCCAAAGCATCTTCAGCAGTACAGTGAGCCACGGGCTCTTCAGATGGGTGCAGATGGGCACTGCCAGCATCTTTAGAGTGGAGAACAAGAGCTGGGAGCCCAGGCAGGTCAGACTTGAAGTCTGCCCTGAGCAGCACAGCGGCCACAGAGAAGAAGGGAGGGTCCTGGCTACAAGACTGAAGTGACCACATCCAATGAGACACTGGCCTCTCTAGTTGCAGGGCCATCTGTCCCAATATCCAGTTGGGACCCTATGCTACAGGAATCTGAAGCAAGAAATCTGTGAGGCGCTGTAGGAGGGCACAAGGGGGCTTCTCACCACTCAGTGAGAAAGCAGGAGAGCAGGCAAAGCACCAGAGAAGGCAGGGACGCTGTGTACCACTCAGGCTTCGTTCCCAGTGTTACAGCCTCAGGAGGGTCTGCTAATCCAGATGCTAACCTCCAAAGCCATCCACTGAGGAAAGAGACAGGGGGGAAGTGGGTAGGTGGGTGTGCGACTGTGTGTGACTGTGTGTGAGACTGTGTGTGAGAAAGCTGTTCAGCAGCAGAGGGACAACCGACAGAGGCGAGCCCTCAGCCACTGCACGCTCTCCCATCCTGTGTTCTCCTTGTGCACATTCTTCTTCTTCTTATATAGATAGCATTATTGGTCTCGCTCATCATATGCAGAACTCACACATGACAGGCACATAACGATGTCGCCTTCACAAATGAAGAAGAGAGGAAAGAGTTTAGTAAAGAGCCTGCTGAAGAGTGGGAGGGCTTGGGTTCAATCCCTGTGTGGAAGAGTCAGATTGGGGGCTGCAGGGATGACTCAAGGGCTGAGGACACGTGCTGCTCTTACAGAGAACTGGGGTTCAGTTCCCAGCACCCATGTTGTGTGGCTCAGAATCATCTGTAACTTCAACTCCAGGGAATCCAATGCCCTCTGGTGAGACCTTTGGGCACCCATACATATATGCACATACACACACTCATAGGCACATAACAAGTCATGAGTCCTTGACTTGTACTAGGCAGGTTCCCAGGGCTTAACCTTGGGCCGTCTCCTCTGATGGCCAGCCAGTCTGGCCTACTTGGTGAGTTCCAGGCCAGTGAGAGATTGTGCTAACCCTAAAATAGACAGAAAAGAGCAGGCGGGGAGCATATGCACAAATCAACACACACAAACAAAGGACACACGCCCTAGGCTGTCTTCTTCTGGAGTTCTTTCAAGTATCTGACTGGCACTGCTCTTTCAGGATCACTCCTGCTACCTCATGGGGTAGCTGACCTCACAGAGTTCAGCTGATGTCTTGTGGCATAGCCTGGCACAGCCTTCCCTACGGATCTTGGTGCAGTATTCCATTCTCGGGCAAGCCAGGAGCTCTGCCATAGGGTCTGTCTGAACAATGCATTATCTAAGCCCTCCTCACAGAGTAACATTCACCTTTGCACCTGCACAAGTACGAGGACCCAGGGGACAACTCAGAAATCCAAGCTAAGCCCAGGACCAGCAGCTCCTGCCATAACCATCCCTAAAACGTAGCCTTGTGCGCCCCACCCCCACCCCCAAGGGGCTGCCACATCCTGCTTCTGTCTTCTCCAACCTTGCACTGCCTCAAGTCTAAAAACACTAGCTATGATAACTGTGGCTTAGTTAATAAGAAACAAAGAAACAAAACAAAGCACACAAAAACAACCTCCTCCAGAAGCTCCCTCCAGAAGCTCTCCGCAGGAAGCAGGATGGAAACCCCGCTCCACCATGGCAGTGTGGGAGTCCAGTGCTGTGATTCTCCTTTCTCTAATGAATGGCACACACCTGTCAGTGACATATCTTTGCCCTCCAGACACCAGAGTCTCCCCTGGCTGCCAACCAAGCAAGGCACCTCCCTGTAGACCTAAGACTTGGTATCTCAGCACCATCATTCTGAAGGGACGCAGCCTCCGGCGGAGAGGGTCCAAAGAACCCAGCCTTGCCCTGCACCCGGAGCAGCTTTCTCCTCTAGGCCCAGGTCCTCAGCAGAACCCTCCAATGCTACCTGACCATGGGAGCTATGGGCTAACTAACAGCATTGCCCAGTTAGTATTTGCTACCAGAGTTAAATGAGAGGATACGCAGGATGGATCTACTAGAACCATCCAGACTGGACACCCAGTCCCACTGAGGGGAACATGGGAGTCTCACTCCTCACTGAGACGCAGCCACACTGCCCTGCAGCCTGCCTCCTGAGGGTCTGCAGAGCCACGGAAGAGTAGCTTTCTGATTCCCCGGGCCCCGAGCAATGAGACAGGCACCGCCAGTGGCAATGGAGCTTCTGCTCCTGTCCGCCACGCAGAAGACGCCCCGGCATTACCCATCACTGGTGTCTGGTTCTTGCACCTTGCACATGTGAAATGAATGGTACCTGCTGCTTCACAGGGGACTGGAGCTAAACACAACAGAAAGCTCCAAACTCAGCACCCCGGGCAGCTGGATCTCCAGGCGACACGCCAAGCCACTGTCTGTTCCAGCAACACTGCAGGACCCAGAGCCTCAGGTGCACAGAGACACACAGCTTAAGCTGCCAAGCGTTTCCACCCAGCCCCTTTTCTCAGTGAAACCCTCCCACCGTGACAGGTTGCTTCCACAGGCCTGCCCACCTTATAAGGGACTTGACGTGGTCTCCAGAGACACATGGCCTGAGAAGAAATCGTAAGCCGACATCTGGGAAACCACAGGCAAACCCCGGAAATGACGCTTCACAGAGTGAGCAACCAACCATGTGCAGAGGTAACCAGCGGCCACTGCGCAAGCTTTCGAGACGCGGGCCCCAGGAGCAGGCTAAAGAGGTGATTACTGAATTCACTATGCTTCAGAGGCCTGGGAATTAGGGGCATAGGGGTACGGACGTCGGTTGACTCCTCTCTGGAGTCACCGTCCAGTGTGTACAGAGCGCTGACAAATTAGTCTGCGAGATGCTGGCCCTTCGGGAGCTGAGAGATGAGTATCTGAATTGTGAGGATCCTTGAGACACCAGCAGGGCACTGTTCACTAGAAGGTCACTGCTCTTCCTCTTAGGCTGCTGACAGGAGTGGAAAGGAGAGGAACCCCTGGGTTCACTGTGCCTTCAGTGCAATGGCTGTAGGGCAGGCAGCCACCAAGAGAGACATCACGACTTCCAATTTCCCATTTCTGAGGTGCCAAAATGTGGGGTGGGGAGTACTCCTGAGAATTTGTGAAAGACACAGCAGGAGCCCCAGGGCAGCCCAGAACTCAAGCTCTGTTCTTGCCTGGGGAGTGTCAAAGGCAACATGGGCTCAATGAGAGGTGGGCAATGCTCTGATAGACTCCCCTAATTTATCCCCAGGACATGGCTGACTTCAGACCTGATCCCACAGAGACTTGCTGGGCTGCTATGGATGAGCCCGGGGAGCCTCTCACTGGAAGTTACTGGGACAACACAGTACCCTGGGCCTCTTCCAGAAGGGACCGTGGAGGTCACTGGATCCTGCAGGTCTCCCATTGCCTACCCCACCCCGCCCCTGCCTAATGTGTCAGACTGCCATATGTGAAAAGTCAGGTCAACTAAACAGGTAAATGCTAAGAGCCAAAGCACTGGGGCTATCCTCCCCACCTCCCACCTCCGCCTCAGGAAGGAGCTCGGAGCAGAAGTCAACAGATGGTGCAGCCCTAGCCCCACCAGGTCTTTACCCCGTGGCATGTACCTCTGTGACTCATTTTCCAAGTGTGCACTTGCAAACCTGCCCTTGAAGCAGAGGAACTAGAGGGACCCTGGGTAGTACGTCTCTAGCTGAGTGCCATCGAGAGTAGTCCTAAAGAGGGCAGGGTTTGCAGGCCAAAGACTGCATACGACACTTCTGGGGACCAGATGAGGAGAAAGCCCGTGGTCTGCAGGAAATGGGGGTGGGCCTCCATGCACTTGAGCCTACATTCTGGAGTTTCAGAAACCTACTGAGAAAAGCCAATGGTGGAGCAGGTGGCTGCAAGTCCAGTCCTACCTGCCTCCCTCTCCTGACTCACTCTGCACATCACACTCTGTCCCTGAAGAGGGAGGGAGGTGTCTCAAGATGTCACTATCCTGAGGCACACAGAGCAGGTAAGGGGAGTCCCAGGAGTAAGAAGCAAGACCTCTGGGATGGACTAACAGCCACGAGTCTGAGGCTGACAGTTGGTTCTCACAACCTTTTCCCTAATGACAGAGAAGCCATCCTCTAGCCTCCTCCAGCCTCCTCCCCGCCAGCCTTCAGAAGATAGTACTTTTACTTTCTAGACCAGCAGTTCTCAGCCTGAGTCATGACCTCTGAGGCAAACCTCTATCTCCAAAAATATTTACCTTACAATTCCTAACATCAAAGTTTCGGTTGTGAAGCATCAAGAATAACCACAACACGAAAAACCATATTAACTGCAGCATTAGGAAAGTCGAAGGCCTCTGTTCTAGACAGTAGTTCCATTGAGGTTTAGAGAGGAGGGAGAGGAACCCCAGCTGACCTCTCAGCCTTGTGGCCCAGGTAAATCTGGGGTCTTCATCTGCAGCCAAAGGACAGGCACAGGATTAGCACTGCCAAGCATGGCGTAATTGGGCCTTACTTTCCTGTCTTCCTTGTGGAAAACCCTAATTCTGAGTGAGGGAGAAGCTATGGCTTCTTTGGAGACACTGCAGCCAGGAGGCAGCAGCTGAGAGTAGAGAGCTGGAGGAGAGGGGAACGGCATGCCAAGACCTCACAGGGGGTCTGAACCAGCAGGGTCATCCCAGAATCAAGGTCCAAATCAGATCAGAGCCAAATGACTATGCTCTGGGGGCCGGGGTTGGGGTGTTTCTGCTTTAAAGCTACTGACCATGTGTGTTCCTGGAGCCACATACTAAGCCTGCCTGGGTTTCTTTCACCTCCTCTCTCCTCAGCCCTTCCCTCTCTACAACCAACCTCGACTGTCTGAAAATCCCTCCATCTCTGGCTTTGTTTCATTTCGGTCCTGGGGAACTTGTCTCATGGTGCTATGGACTGAATCCAGCACTTCAAGAAAGTTAAGCAAGCATTCGGCACTGAGTCACCTCCAGTCCGTCTGTCCTTCTATTTTCACTCTGCTTTGAGACAGGGCCTTGCTACGTCATCCAGGTGTCTGGAACTTGCTCTGTAGCCAAGATAAGCCTTGAACTTGTGATCCTCCCACCTCAGCCTCCTGGCTAGCTAGAATCACAACCATAAGCTGCCAGAGTCTGCTTCCTGGAAAAGAAAACCTGTCATAGAAGCCGATGACGGCAGATATCCGTATCTGCCCAGAGCCAACCAGAAGACTGGGTTTTCTTCCTCATGCCTGAGGTGAGCACAGGAACCTAAATACCGGCCAGTATGTACGGTTACTATACGCTACCAAGTGTTTCTAAAGATGGAGGCCTGTTGGAGGTCATGCTCTCCTGGGGAGAGAGCAAGCAAGCTGTTCAGCAGGAAGGCACTTCAGTTCTTCACTCCAGCTGATTCTCCCAGGAAATGAATTACTGTCTGCAACAGTTGCAAGGGAGCCAGGGAGGCCAGGTCTGAAACAGCCGAGGAGGATGCACACAAAGGTCTCCAGTGTGCGGACTGAGGGCTCATGAACATCATGAAAACCTACAAGTTCTGGACTCAGTGGCATTGGGGAGCAATCACCAAACAAGAAAGGCCATAGCTGCCTTTGCCAGCAGCCCTCCCAGCAGCTGCTTTCTGCACAAGGTGGGACAGAGGCAAGGTGCCTGCAAGGTCTCCAAGAACAAACCTAATTTGATCGTGAGACACCTTTTGTGAAGTCCTGGGAAGGCCTTCGCATGGCACATGCTGCCACACTATCACTTCCACCTTGTCCCTGCTTGCTCCTCTGGCCCACCCTCCCACTGCCCCTCAAAGGAGAGTTCTCACACCTACACTGTCAAGGCAGTAGATAGTTTTAACCTCCACCACCCCTTGACCACAGATTCTTCATCTCTGCCAGTGGCTATGAACAAACTGGAGTCGCGTGGTCTTCCCGCTCTATGATAAGCCATCGAGGTCTTGAACTGTTGCTCTCGGTGTCTGCTGTTCTGACTGGAACAGGGGAGGGGTCCTGACCAGGCACGGCCATGCCTGCATCTTGTCAGATCTAGGAATTATTACTAGCTGTATGTTCCAAACAGTGATATTCTAAGGAATCCGGGCTAGACTCCTGGGGTGTAAACTCCCCAAAGAGTTAACACCACCTCTGCCACACCCTCCCAGAAAAAGTTCCCAGAACTTAAAACTGAAGGTGAGTGTCCACTTCAGACTCTCAACTTCAGACCCAAGTCACTGTATCTCTCTGAAGCTCTGAAACGCCTCTGGCAGGAGCACCCTGTGACTTGTCCTATGCCCACACTCCAGAAATAAGGCCTACTAGACTTGCGGGCAGCCAACAAGCCAGGTACCAGCGGGAGGCAATGGCGGGCACTGAAGAAGCCATACCCAGAGAGTCTGGCCTGCCGCTGCAAAGCTCCAACTGGTCTCTGTTCTGATTTTAAAGGACAAGGCAGCTTGGTTTTCGGGAGGGAAAAGATGTCTCTTCTAAAAGAACAATAAAGTCTGGAGTTTTGTGAGCTGCTCCAACATACAACCTGCCTTCAGCCCTTCGTACACACTGGAGGGGCCATGCAGGCGCTAGCAGGGGCAGTCCCGAGGAAACATGGTGGCTAATCTGAAAGGCAGTGTACTTCTTCAGGCAAAGGAACAGGAAAGAAGATAAGAAAAGCAGCCCTTAAGTCTCTCCAAGGACAATTCCCACCACACATCAGCCCATCCTCCCAGGCTCAACTGCTCCAACAGACTTCTGAGAACGGGGCCTACAGCAGATCTCCAAAGGAAAGATGAACATTTTCAGGAAAACCGTGACTGACTGACCGTGACTGACCACATGCAACAAAGCAGCAGCGACTCTGGCACACACTGCAAAGCCTGCGCCAAGGACGATCTCTCGATGTTGCCCTCTGATCCAGAGCTCAGCAGGCCAGGGCCTGACAGGACTGGTACAGCACTAGGATCCTTCCACATCAGGACACTGGTAGGCTTGGGAACTGCACTCACACTGACATGCACTAGACCACGTATATGCAAGGGTGAGGAGCTCTCTGTGGACACAGGCAACTATGAGGGTCAGAATCATGGTATCTAGAGCTAGATACAGGCCAGGGACCTCAATTCTCCCCAAAAAAGGAATGGGTCAAGGGCAGGCAAGAATTGTGGTAAGCATTGCTAAGATAGCAAACATTTAGGTGTGAAATACACACATGCATGCACACACACACATACACACATACATACACATATATACACATACACATACACACATACATACACACATATATACACATATACATGTATACATACACATATATACATACACACACTTACACACGTACATACTTACATACACACATATACACATATACATACATAAATACACATATACAATACACACACATACACATACATACATATATACATACACACATATATACACATACATACACACATACACATATATGCACACACACATACATACATACACATATACACATACATACACACATACATACATACATACACACATATACATATATACATACACACACTTACATACACACACATACTTACATACACACATATACACATATACATACATAAATACACATATACAATACACACATACACATACATACATATATACATACACACGTATATAACATACATACATACATACATACACACATACACATATATGCATACACACATACATGCATACATACACACATACACATATATGCATACATACATACACACATACATACACATACATACATATACACATATACATACACACACACATACACACACACACACACACACACACACACACACACACACCCCTGCACTCCCTATAGGTATCTACATGCAAGTATGTAGTACCAGGCTTACAGTTGCTTCAAACCTGCGTAAGTTCCACCCACATCCTTTGGACCCATTCAAGAAACATTAAATGCACTCAAAAATCTAGGCAACACGGTGTTTGGGCAAGCTGCCTAGAGTTATAGCAAATTAAAGCTGCTGCCAGGACCAAACTCTTCACTTTTTAATCATTTGCTGAACAACCTAGTTTTGTAACTCAAACTGCAAGGATCTGGGAATTCATCCACAGGGAAGCTGGGGCTCTTGCCCAGAGGAGCCTAGGCCTCTGAGGAAGGGAATACGAATGAGTTAGCTTGTCACCTGTGCAGTGCCTGAGACACCAGGCCCAGGGAAAGCAGCTAGCTCTTTAGAAGGCAAGTGTCTCAAGAACACTGCAGGAGGGACAGTGTCCTTCCTGCAGGCATCAGGCCCAGAGGAAGGACATGATATGTTGACAGTTTCTGCAATTAGAGGAGCAGAGAGACCACGCAACCCTGCACAGGCCAGATTCCCAAAGATACCTGGCCACAATGCAGAAGGCTAGGGGCAGCCAAAGGCTAGGACTGTAAAAGTAAAATACAATACAATAAAAATTGGAAGCCCATGACTAAATGAGCTTGCTCGAGAGTTCCAACCTCAGACTATGAATCTAGAGCAGACAGACCAGCTGCCCTAGGATGACTCTGTGCACAGTCTATATCATCTAGAAACTCTCACCCACCTCAGATCGGTCTTGGAGTGAATGTCCCAGTGGCTCACCTCACATCATGGTAAGCCATGCATATATATGGAGTAAATGTTCAACAAACACATCCTGGGAATGGACACAGCAAACCTACAAGCTATACAGCCTGTGTGTAGGAGGTCTAAGAAGGATGCTTCCCCTCCCCATAAATGTCATGCTGTTAAGGACAGAATTACATAAAAGGAAAAAGACAGGAGACAAAGAAAACCAGTTCTAAGTAGGCACCACTACTCCTGGAGAAGCTACAGAATTTAGAAATGGCTTCACGCAACAAACAGTGCCAGACAGTTTAAGCCTGAGCTAAACAGAATAAAAAGTGTCTGGTTTCTTGAAGAATTAAGTCATGACAAAACTTCTACTATAGATATTTACAGAAAACACACACAAATCAGGATGTATTATCTAGTGTTAATATTTATAATTAGTCAATTGACCAGTTAGGGTCACCTAGCCTTGTTTCTAGAGACATGTTTAAGTCCCCTATAAACACGTATACACCCTTTTTATACAGCATACTCACACATAGTAACTCATCTGGATCCCTGAAGTCCAGATACATAGTTACATACAAAACAGTTATATTTTGCAGAAGGCAAGTTAAAGATTTACAATATACTTTGCCCAACATCACTACCCAGTCTCCTGTGACTAATACAATGCACATTGGTGCATGCTACCTTAATTTTCTAAAACAGATACTTTAAAATTCTCTACTATAGTAAGGACACACAGTGTTTCACCCAAATGTGAAACAGTGTTACTGATAACAGCCACAAAGAAACAACCCTAGTTAGTGTCCTCTGTTAGCTGAATAGACAAATACAAGATGCTGTATTATTCTTCTGCAAAATGGAGCCTAACATCAGGCCTACCATCCATACAAAAATCTTTCTTCATGTTACACTTTAGTCTATTTACTTTGTGTATGTTTATTTTATTTATTTTGTGTGGCTCAGTGGCATAGCACTTGATTCAGACACACAACGGCCATTTGACTTCCAGCCCAACAAACAATAAGAACCATTTGGCATATATTATTACTGAAGTCATTTATGACCCTGGGCTAAAATTATGCAATGGCCAACGAGCTCTTTCCCTCTCTGCCACTCTCCATGAATTTCTCCATGCCTTCTCCATGAACTCTAGAACACTCTGTGAGGTTTTTAAATCCTCACAGCAATTGTTACAGTGGGAGGGGCCTTTGGTTTGTGTCTTAACAACCACCAGATGCAGGAAGGGACTACTCACTGTGGGTTATACTTCTCAGCTGTCTGAGGCAGCCTTTCTTGAAGGAAGCTGGGCAGGGGGAGCAATGTGGATTGAACACAGAGAGAAATGTGGCTTCTAGGTTCAGCCACTGGGACCACTCAAGAGTGACTCACTACACAGAGGCCTCCAAGCAGAGGTCAGTCATCAGTGAAGGTGAAAGAGGGGAAGGGGACAGAAGAGGAAGAGGAGGGGAAAGCGGTCTAGAAGTGGAAGAGAGATGGGCCAGAAGAGAACAAAGGGGTAGGAGGAAAGAAAGGCGAGAGGGGTACATGGGAAAGGTGGGGTGTGTGGAGAAGGGGAGGGAGAGAACAGGAGAGAGGAGAAAGGGGCAGGGGAGGAAGAGCGGGTGATGAGTGGAAGGGAGAAAAGGAGAGGAAGAAGGAAGAGGGAAGGGGAGGAGCAGGAGACGGAGGAGGAGAAAGGAGGCTGCCAGCACTCCTCTAGCTACCCTGCCCTGGGGTCCCCTCAGAAGCTGTGCAGTAACACACTCCCGGCCACTTAAGTGATGACTAAGCTGCACAGCCAGGCCACTTTAGTCCTAATCACCGCGGATAAACGCCTGTTAATATTTCAGCTCAGTAATTAGAACCTTCTTAAAAGAGAAAAGACTCTCTCCGCTAAGGTGGTAGGTGCTGGAATGGGAAGGCTCACACGGTTAACTGGGATGCTGTCTTAAACCAAAAGCATCTAGGCAGCACCAGGCTGGTGAAAACCCCCATGAACCCCTGCCATGCCCAGCTCAATAAGTCCCCACTCTCTGGGCCTCACCATATTATATCCGCACGAGCGCTGGGGTTCATTCCAGGCGGCAGGAGTGGCTGCCATTCTCACACTCCACAGACAGACAGCATCGAGTAACGGTTCGCATCTTAAATCCGGTTCTCATTTCAGATCCTCCGGGACTGGGTGGACTGGAATTCTACCAGGGAGACTGCTGGTCCTGGCGCAGGGCCCCTCATCTGCCTAAGGCCTCAGCACCTGGCCCTCCACGGGGCTCCCCTGCCCCATTCCAAGGGCAGAATGCCCAAGCGAGGTGGCAGGGCTTCCAGCTAGTGACAAAGGGCAAGGTCACATCCATTCAGACACCAGGCTGTCCAGAGCCAGGGGGCCAGGTCTGAAAAGGAGCCCTAGGATCAATGCTGCAGATCAGCCACCAACACCGCCCGAAGGTCACCGCCCGAAGGTCACCGCCCGAAGGTCACCGCCCGAAGGTCACCGCCCTCTGAGACCAGAACTCCTCACACTTGCCTGGGGTGTAGACCCAGCCATCTCAGAATTCACACTGTGAGGAGAGCAGGCAGGGTCTGCATCAATACTGCCTGTACCCTGGGCAACACCAGAGATCCATCCCTTCGTCCCTGCTGGCAGCTTTTTCTATTGGAGGAGACAGAGTCAGCAAGAAAGCTGCCCGGGGTTTGGTATGATCCTGTGGAATTTGGGTTTTTTGTTTTGTTTTTGTTTGTTTTGTTTTTGCAAGGAGCAGAGTTGAGATGGTGCTGGCCTGAAACTCGCATCTGCATCTGCCTTCTGAATGCTTGCATTAAGAGTGTTTGGTTGGGGGGCTGGGGATTTAGCTCAGTGGTAGAGCGCTTACCTAGGAAGCACAAAGCCCTGTGTTCGGTCCCCAGCTCCGAAAAAAAGAACCAAAAAAAAAAAAAAAAAAAAAAAAAAAAAAAAAAAAAAGAGTGTTTGGTTGGTCTCTATCTGATACCCCCACGCCACGAGCATACCCCTGGGACCTGCTGGCCACTGGCCACATTCGAAGGCACGTCTCGGCTCCAGTGGCTAACTCACGGCCTGCCACACTGCACAGCTACCCAACTGCAGACACTGAGAAGAATGTGTTGACAGCACGCTTGGGTGGAAACGTCAGTCTGGAGTGGTAGAGGCAGCGGGTGACCATGAGTTCTGGGTATCTCGAAAATGTGCCCAGCCATACCTACACGATATCACTTGACCCTAACCACCTAGTGAGGAGCTAAGAGCACACATAACACAGGTGGGGTCATGACCCAGAATCTACTTCCGGTCTGTGAAGAGAGAGCCTGCAAGCTGTTCTCTGGCAGTCCAGGCACCTTGGGTAGGCAATGGGGTTACGTTCAAGCCGACAAGATACTGCTGCCCCAAGTTAATAATTAATGAGCCTAAGGTTTGGAGTTATGAGGCTTGCAAGCCTCTGACTGGTTCACAGTGATCTGTGCTGCTCACCAAAGAAAGCTTCCTTGCTTGTTAGAGCCCAGCGTCAGTAAGCCTCACCTTGGCCTGGGGCAGAGCCACACATCAGATCCAGGCGCTTCCTTAAATGAACAGGCGTGGGAGCTCACCTTGACTCTGGTGTCGCCCTCCAGGAACAGTAGCCAGAACTCTGTTTCACAACCTTGAACTCAGCACCACACGAGTCTTATCAAGTTGAAAGGCTAACAAAAACCTCTTCAATCCGGGCAGTGGTGGCTCACAGATTCCAGCACTCAGAGGAGATAGAAGCAGGTGGGTCTGTGAGTTCAAGACCAGGCTGGTCGACAACAGAGCAAGCTCCAGGAAAAAACACACAAACAAACAAACTTCACATGGAGTCACCTTGTTTCCTGGAGAAAATGTGAATTATTGCCTTTCTTGTTTTGGCTACCCATATACAAGTATGCTTAACTGAAGAGGCTTCTCTGATGCTGTTGGCTGACATGCCAAAACCAGGTGGGTCCTAAACCCCCCACCCTACCCCCATCGCTGACTGACCTGGGGACAGCATCTTTCATGCTAGACCGTGCTGAACACGTAACTAAACACAGGTGAGGAGCAGTGCCAAGATCGGCCCAGGGGCTGCAGGAACTCCTGATCCTCCACCAGTTCTGCATCCTAAGCTCGCATGTCCTACAACTCCTGTTTTGGTGTTTGAATCTGTGTGTGAAATTTTAATCATATTAGGAGTGTACACGTGTGATGTGTGTGAGTGTGAGTGCCCACATGGACAGCAGAGAACAACTTTCGGGAGCTGGTTTTCTCCTTCACCGCCGCTTCTGGGAACTGAACTCAGGTCCTGTGCACTATGCTGGTTAAGTGCTGTCACTTTTTGCCACCTTGATACAAACGAGAGTCATCTAGGAAGGGGGACCCTCAACTGGAGGATTGCCTCCACCGGATTTGCCTACGGCCAAGCCAGCGGGGCATTTTTGTGACTAGTGATTGATGTGGGAGGGCCCAGCCCTCTGTGGGTGGGGCCATCTCTGCACAGGGAGCCCTGGGTCATCTAAGATGCCAATTAAGTGAGCTATGGAAAGCCAATAAGCAGCTATTCCTTGGTGGTTAAACTTCGGTTCCTGCCTCAGCTTCCCTTGATGAGAGGTTGTGAACTGTAAACTATAGACCCTTTCTGCGGCACACTGCTTTCTTCCAGTGGCTTCCCAGATCAAGACAGGCAGCCAGTGCCTTTACACATGAGCAACCTGGAGGGCTGAGCCCTGTGGTTTCACTCTGGTTCCCTCAGATACCCATCCAGTCTCCCTGAGGCTTAGGAACATGGCTGGACAGGAGAGTATCTCTGAGACAAACACCAGTAGTCCTGTCAGGAGGAGCAAGTGCAAGCACGGTATAAATAAGTGGAATGCATCTACGCCCACTACTGTGTTGGAAAGCAGGCCACGCCACCAACCACAATCTAAGCAGAACTACAGGTATTTCTCCAATAGAGGGGTTCCCATATAAATGGCCACCTGGGTAACCCTGGCAGTCGGGTGACTTTCGTATATGTCAGGGAGGCCTCAACTGCCAAGGCAGCCTCCACCTGGGTATAAGGAAATCCAGGAAGGTCAGACTGAGCCTCTGTACCTGCCAAGGCTGGAACACGCAAGGTTGGAGTCCTTGGAACAGAGAATACAAGGCGAGATGCTCTTTTCCTGGGGCTGACATCTCCAAAAGTGAGGAGCCAACGTCTGTGTCACGAAGACTACAGCAGGGGCGACAGGAGCCAAGGAGGGACCAAGTTGTCACCTCCCTCTCACTGATCCCTCTCATGTCACCTACCAGTAGAGGTTGGCAGTGTGCTAGGACAAAGCCTGGTGCAGCCCTGGCTTCGTGTCAGAGCAGAGGCAGATGGGTTGGGGCTGAGAATGACTCTGAGGAAGACGCTCTCCAGGGAAGGAAGGAAGTTCATCAAGACTCCTGTGAGAAGAAGCAACTCTGACTCTAGAAGCCAGTAACTGAGTCTTCCAAAATCAGAAGACCAGATGCCATCGTTACAGCCCAAGAGCATCATACAAGACCCTGAGCGGAGGACCCCGCCCGGCAAGATGAAGCCTCAGAAAAGGCTCCCCGTTGCTCCACACCTGACAGCACTGCCTGGAAGAGGTTTAGACCAACTGAGGCACCTTGAAAGGACACTCAACACGTCCTGAGCTGCCTACAGGTTCCAAGCGTTTGTGAGCTGTCACCGTGCTGGGTTGGACTTTGATGATGCACTGTCTTTGAGTCAACCTGCTCCTGTAAGTGACCCCAATAAAACTCACTAGTTCACCACGTTGGACTCTGGTAGATTCCATACTTTGGCCTGTTGTAGGCTCCTAATGTGGGGCAAGAAGATGTGTGTGGATCTCCCCAGGAAAAGTTTTGTCATAGAACACTGGATGGTCCCCGGCACGTGTCAGTGCTTGCCAAGTGATAACTGGTGAGTCCTTCAACAGCTCTGAGCCATGAGTCTCCGTGATTTGCATCTCACACCTCAAGAAGTATCTGAGGCCAAGGAACGTACCCATAGAAGATTCAGCTTCAAACCAGCTGCTGGTGCTGTTCCTCAGCAGGAAGAGTCCAGTTCCTCAGGGGCTCTGACTGAGGGGTGAATCTGTGTGTGGGCTCCAAGCGCCCTCTCATGGTGTCCCAATATTTCACACACACACACACACACACACACACACACACACACACACACACACACACACACACACACACCTCTGTCCTGTCTGAAAGTGTCACCAACATAACACTATTATAGCAACAGTTTCCTAAGATCAGCTAGGACACTGAGAATTCAGAGGCTCAGAGGGAAGGGCTGTCCAGAGAGTAATGAACAAAATTCTGATCCTATGTCTTACAATACTCCCTGACCTAGCTCTGCACGCTGGTGCCACCTCTTCCCGGTCAGGTACAGGCTGCAACTCCACCTGTGGACACACCAGGGTCTAACGGCTTAACGCAAACACAGCCAAGGCAGGTCGGAGCAACCTCGGTGAAAGGCTTCAGGAGAACTCTGGTCTCGCCTAACCCTTGTACCCACTGCACCTGGAGAGAAAATCAGGTTCACCTCAGACACAAGGCTGACTCCCTACCTTGGCCAGTACCAAGGACCACTTCACACCGCAGATTCTAATATAAAAGGGTAAAAGTCCATATGTGGGGGTCCCAGGAACGGAGGCACAGCTCACCCAACAACATAACATCTAGGAGCTGGTAGTACCCTTTCCTGCAGGCTGCAGAAAGCAGACAATAGGGCTGGGCTATCAACCACCCACAAAGGCTAGCAGGCCACGGGGATAGCTACCACTTTGGGTCACGAAGCTACAGCGGGTCCCAACCAGTCCAGATGCACTGAGTTAAATGTTGAGAGATTCAATGCTGCACACCTCCCCCAATGAGTACGTCAGGCTGACTTACAGAGCGCAGGGGACCCCCAAATCAGCAGCACCACCAAAAGATTCGCCTTGGCGTGGATGCCCAGTTACCTATAGCCCAGGATGGAGTTAACATTCAGTTGTGTTCCGCAGTCGAGACATCACCTCCCAAGACTGCAAGACCACAGGCAGATGGGGCAGAAGGACAGAGATGGCTGGGAGGTGTAGGGAGGAGTGGCTGGAATCTCAGATGCAGGTCATTATCTAAAACTAGTTCCATGAAGAAAGGCCCTTCGCAGGTGACACTCAGGTTAGGATGACTGCTACGATGGGAGGACAGTTCCACATTGGACTCTCAGGAGTGGGCTAATGCACTGAGGGCCTGGGAGGTAGATGTCTAGAGGCAGGGGACCTAGGGGAGGGCACCACCTAGAGACATCAGGGTACATCAGATAATCTCAACAGTGGACCACCGAGGGGTAGATGTGGACCACTGGAGGACCTCAAGGTGGGAGAGTACAACCAGCCTGAACAAGCAAACGAAACCCTGTTCAGCAGCCACCTGGTCCACTCATCAAAGCCGCCTGTTAATTAATCTTTGAGGCCTTCCACTGCCATTGCTCTGGGGCCCTGTACTTTGTTTGGCTCATGACAACACCTTAAAATAGGGCCAACTCAAAACGCAGCCTCACGGATCCAGAGCATCTCCATAACAGCAGGGGCCTTCCTAGATCCAACTCTGGGTGGCCCAAAGAAGGGAGATGGCCCAGGAAGACTGAGACAGCCACTGTTCCCATCTGCCCACTCAGCTGTGGTTGCTCCCGGGAAGTCCCTCTCCAACAGAGGGGAGAACAAGCACATGACCATGTAGAGGCAGCAAAGGAGCCTCACTGAACCCTTGGGTCCCTCCGTCTCTCACTGATACACCATGCCCCTCTTCACTGTGAACAGTACAGAGACCGAGAATTACTCCAGGGTAACGCAGGGCTGAGGGGTGGCCTTCCTCATGCCTGGCATTCTCACCAACATCCAGACTTTAGATCATTCTTTGCTGCAGTCATTACCAAGTAAAATTTGTTAGTCTGCAATCCAAGAGTACATGTGTAAACTCTGAGCCAATCGGCATGACCAGGCCTCAGCCCTGCAGCAGCTGTGCTGTGGGTACTGCCACAATTATTTATCTGTCTTGCCTGTGTCAGTCACCCACAGTTTCACAGGCAAGCAGACGCTGAACTGATGAAAAAAAAAAAATAATGTTTACCAATCAGAACCTTGTGGGAAAGTTTCAGATAACAACTCAAGATGTTGAAATAACAAATTAACAATTAGTTTTAAAAATTAATTACATAGCTACACAGTTAAAACGTGCATCCGGATACAAATTTGCAAAGACAAGTTACAAGGCATGAAAGGATGGAATTAGGAAAGGACTTCTGAGAAACCCAACAGGAGGAGTGAAGGCTGATGTCTGTGCCCTGGCTCTCACCATGGGACATACCTTGCCTGCCATCCTCAGGTGACAAGGGAGCAAGGTTGCTGGGTCCTGTCGTCTCAGCTCTTCCCAAGCAATCCCACTGTATGAGACAACATCCCTGTGTGGCAGAGGCTCCTGTGGTGGTTTGTATATGCTTGGCCCAGGGAGTAGCACTATTAGAAGGTGTGGCCCTGGGGCTGGGGATTTAGCTCAGTGGTAGAGCGCTTACCTAGGAAGCGCAAGGCCCTGGGTTCGGTCCCCAGCTCCGGAAAAAAAAAAAGAACCCAAAAAAAAAAAAAAAAAAAAGAAGGTGTGGCCCTGTTGGAGTAGGTGTGGCCTAATTGGAGTAGGTGTGTCACTGGGGGTATGGGCTTTAAGATCCTCACCCTAGCTGCCTGGAAGCCAGCATTCTGCTAGCAGCCTTCAGATGAAGATGTAGAACTCTCAGCTCCTCCTGAACCATGTCTGCCTGGATGCTGCCATGCTCTCACCTAGGTGATGATGGACTGAACCTCTGAACCTGTAAGCCGGCCCCAATGAAACATCCTTATAAGAGTTGCCTTGGTCATGGTGTCTGTTCGCGGCAGCAGAACCCTGAGACGGCTCCCTTCACTGTACATCATTACTTGGCTCCCATCTTTAACACTTAACACTAACAGCAGCCGTCACAATGCCCAACATCTGCTGTGCGCACAGCAGGACCAATCACAACGGCTCATACATACTCACTCACATGCTGCACACTGGAAACTGCTGAGGCAGGCAAAAAGACGAAACCACACAGAAAGGCTAAGTGACTTCCCTGAGGTCATGGGGCCACCCAGGAAGCAAGAACTCATACGCAGGCAGCCTGGCTTAGGCCCAAGCCCAGAGGGTATAACAAAGGTTATATCCTCTTTGCCACATCCTACAGGTCCTACAGAGGAACCCAGAGCCTGCTGCAGTGCAGTATCTAGGTTGTCACCAACCCCTGCAAGGTGGCCTTCAGAGTTTCTGTGCAACCCTTAGTATTAAGATCTCCATGCCTGGGGTTGGGGATTTAGCTCAGTGGTAGAGTGCTTGCCTAACAAGCGCAAGGCCCTGGGTTTGGTCCCCAGCTCCGAAAAAAAGAAAAAAAAATCTCCATGCCTTCATGGTCAGGTGGCAGATAAGCTACTGTTTGCAAACCGCTGGGTTGCTCTCAGGCCCCGCCCTGGACCTGCTCCTGGACCCAGGCAGCTTGGGAGGCCAGACAGCAAACGTCGGCATGTGCCACCCATGTCCCGTGGGGGAGAAAAACTCTAAAGTAAGGTCCTACTGAAAAGATAATGGCCTGAGTCGGAAGGGTAGCTAGTCCATTCCTTCCTAAAACAAAGAGCATCGACTCGTCCACACCCTCCTAGGCAGAGGGTGGGTGGCTGCACTATCCCCTGATGCTGATGGTACTGCTATGTGTTCTTGGCTTCCCCCGGTCAGGAAATGAGCCACCCAGCCCTTACCTGCTTCTATGAGCTCAGTGGTCAGGCTGGTAACCTGCAGTCACTGCCCTTTCACAATGCCAGGCTTGGCCTGGTCCTCAGACCACCCAGAAACCCAGACACCCCCCTCTGAGCTTTCTGCTCACCTACGTCAGCAGTTTTGATGGAGGACGAGCAGACAGGAGCCCTGTAATCAGCACCCTCCTGGCCTGAAGCTGTGGCTGAGGAGGAGAGCCCCGGTGCCTCTGCCTGTGTCAGGGGCAGGTTGGAAACGGGCCATCCAGTGCTGGATTTCCACGATTATCACAGGCATCTGGTGAGACCTTAAAACAGCCTGACTTTGCTACTGTGTGACCTGGGGGACAGTCTGGTAATGTGTACGGAGGAAAAGCTTGCCAGCCCAGTCCTGCCTTAGGCCTACAGGCAAGCAAGACGAATGGCAGGGCTCTGAGCCTTCTAGGAATTACAGTGTCAAGGCTGATATAAAGTGAAGTCACCAGGAATTACACCTTACAGAAAGTATGCAGTATCACGTCCTTGCCAAAACTGCCAGTTACGAATACAAGGTAATATGTGGGGCTTTTGCAATAGCGTCCTGTTGGAGGAATGAAGAGGAATAATATATATTTATTAGTCTTCTCCCCACTCCAGCTTCCTGCCCAGGATAAGAAGGCAGGGTGCTGACGCAGATCTACAGGGCGATCAAGAACCCCCCACTGAATGGCCACACCAGCCTGTCGGGTAAAGGGCTGTGACAGTGACCTGTGCCTACCTTGATCCACACTCTGCCACCAAGTGCTCCTAGAGGGGTATCAAAGGCAGTTGAAATCAGCACAAATAGTAAATGCTTTGCTGTCGGGATCTCCCAGGACTTCGAAGCAACACTGGTAAAACCTCACTAAGTGTTTCTCAAACACAGAAGGGACGCCTCAAAACACACTAGCTACCTTTCAACTAAAATCTCAATGTAAGACTTGATTGCTCCTCTGCAACCGGGCACCCAAGGGAACCTCTTAGATGGCGAATACTCCAGCAGGTTTTCTGAACGGGTGCACACTCTCAGCCGCTCTCTGAAATGAGAAGTGCCCATCTATCAGGACTCTGGGAATGGAGTAGACAGAGGCCAGCCTCCTCTGTCACACAGAGGGCCCAGAGAGCAACTGGGCTCTCACGGATGACAAAGAGCCCCGACTGGTCCATTCTAAGATGATCCTTGCTTATGGTTGATAGTGAGAGATTGGAGTAAGTCTCCCCCAAACCACCCACGTCTCTGTAAGCTGGGCTACGGTCCCAAAGCATCACCACAGGCTCAGCATCTCAATCCGACGGACACATGTCAAAAGCTTAAAAGAAAATCCAAGAACAGTGATCCCTAGAAATCCTGTCAGGATGAGACAGAGCAGACAGTGAAACAGAGAACTCAGCAGGATTCAGGGGGAGACGTGCAGAATCAGGGGTGGCTACTTATACAACTGCCAAGCTGCCTTGAGGGTCCAGAGCCAATGGCCCAGCACTTTTATGGTCCCCCTCCCTTGGGAAATGCTGTCACCAACGGTCTTGGTGACACAGTGGACAACTGAGAAAAGGCAGAGAGAAAGTGGCTGGACTCAGAAAAAGTTTTGGGGACACCTGACCCCAGATATTCACTTATGATCTCCTTTGTGTCTATGTGCAAGAGTGATAGGTAGAAAAATCAATGCCTGATTAAGTCTGAAAGGGCTTTACAGGGGAGTAGAAAATAGAAACATTAAATGATAAGGAAGCAATCGGAACAGGACAGCCAGGCAGCAAGGCGTCCCATGCTGGGCCAGGCAGCTCTGCAGGACATGGACTACACATTCCCACTGTGAGCATCGGACTCACCCCACACCTAAGGAGTGCTTAATTTATAGGCAGCTCCAAGTCCGAGTCTTTAATTTGCGCAGGGCTCCTCAGGTTTCCATCCCAAGTGATTTAGCTGAGAAAGACCTTTCATCTGAGGCCCGCTGCTTTTCCAAAGCAAGGAGTCAAAGGTCACACGTGGGCTGGCCTTCCGGGAAGCTATCAGAAGCTACTAGAGCACTCCTGATCCTGTCCCTGGCTGACTTAGTCCTCCCTAGCTGCTTCCTCCACAAGCACCTGAAGCCCCCATGTAACCACTCCCTCCCCCAAAGATACCTGCCCTGAGAACACAGCTGACAGACAGCTCTCCCCTGGGGACTGCAGGAGTCCCTCAGCAACTCCAGGCGGTAAAGTCACAGCTTCATCTTGCTCTCTACAAGCACCCCAGATCCTAGGTTCCTGACATGGCCTTTACTACCAAGGGCCACCTCTCCAAAGCAGGGCGCCATCAGGTTCTGGCATCTGCCCTCTTGCAACTTTGAGTGATGGATGACCCCTCCTGCAGCTCCATCTGCTCCCGGGGATGGAGCAGTAATGGAGCCCCCTTGACTACAGCAGGGACTCAAGATCCAAGGATGACTCTCTGAGCTCTAAAGGGCAGGGAGAACTCTGTAAACACACGATATCCTTCCACAGAACCTAAACCCAGAATCACCTCTGGCCTGCCCTGCCCCACCTCACAGACTAGCTCAGGCATCCAGAGGCTATGCCACAACACAGCCTAGCAAGTCTATCACACACACAACTACAGGTGTCTCTGAGGACCACGGGTGGGTGAGGGGCCGGCAGGAATGTGGCAGGTGACTTGCACTCTAACCAGATGCCTGTGGTAACTAAGTGAACAGAAGAGAAAGACCAGGCGTCCCTGTGAAAGGAGATCCACTCAGCTGGTGAAGTTAAGGCAATGACCCCTGGTACCTGGTTCACTCTAGCCAATGAGGAGGCAGAGAGGCTGAGCACTGAGGAACCTGGGGGCCTCTGGAGCAAAGGCAGACAGAGGCTCAGGCTTCACAGGTAGGCTGGACTCATGCTGACCGTGACCTGAGTGACCTCTACCCCTGCACCCAGTTTCCCAGAACTGCCCTTCATGTTGTTCTGCCTGCTGTCTGCCCACCCCCACCCCTCCAACCACGGTGAATATGGCAGTCGGCTGGGCTCCCAGGAAGATTGCAGACAGAGCCATGCTCAGCACACAGGGAGTCCCGAGAGACACTTGGGAAGAGAAGGAAAGGGACAGACTCTGGTATCACTCTTCAGCCAACACGGTGTCAAGCACTGCTACTGCAGGTCAGGCCAAGACCTGAGGGTGGGAGAGTAAATCTAATGCTAGACAGAGGAAACCTAAGACAAGGCAAACAGCCTGCGGCTGCCATTAGAGCGCTCCTGAGCACAGTCAGGGTGCAGGGTGCCTCCCCAAAGTCACACCACAGTCAGGGAAAGGACACAGTCAATCACGGAAAGGGTCTAAGAATCTTGGGGAGTCGCACCCATATCCCGACAACTGGAAGACCTCAGGAGACAGATGCCACCGGAGCCCAAGTGATTGTTTACCCACGAGCTCTGTGACTCTCGGAGAGCCTCTTGCCTTCCCTACCCTTCATTGTCTTCAGTAGCGTGACAGATGCTTTAAGGACGTACGTGGCACGTGGTGGATGCTAAGCAGGTGTCTATTAAAACTTAGTAATCACATACGTACCCCTAAAGGGGGCCCCCACCACAGACCTCCTTCTGAAAAGACCCAGCCACAAAGCTGCACCAAGAAGCAGCAGAACAGTTACCCTCAGCATGGAGGTCAGTTCTGCTCACACCATGCCAGCATCTGGTATAAGCTATGAGGGCGCTGCGCCCAGTGTGCAGAGGTTGCCAATGCTGTGAACCTCTGGAGAGGGTGGACCCCAAGAAGCTGAAGCCTCCAACCACTGGCCACTGCTGAGACACACACTACAATCCAATGGCCCCGATACACCCATTTCCGGGCAGTCCTCTTCCTTGGAAGAGACAGGAGCTGCCCACCTTCAGAGAGGAGGCTAGCAAGGAGGTCTGGAGGAGACTGCTTACTTCACAGGGCGTTTCTAGGAGGAAGGCGGCCATTCACCAGGATGACAGCCAGCAAGGATAGACTGGGCTGCGGGTGACAGGTTTAGCCTGGCCCGAGACAACCACTGCCCACTGAGGTTTTGTCACAGCCAGCCTTGGGGTGACATATGGCTCCTAGGAAAACCCAAACTACGGCTCCACAAACAAGAGTTCAAGTAAGAGGACCTACTTTTCTACATACCCAGCCCACATGAAACTCAATCTGTCTAACACGACACACACTTCCTGGGCCCATACTACAGGGCAAGACTAAGTATGGGTGTGCCAGCCTCAAGGTTCAAACCACATCAGGGGATGCTGGCAGATCCAGACCCACTCCAGGATGAGAACCTAAAAAAGCACAGGGTCTTGGCAGGTGAGCTGACTGGGGTTGAAGCCTGACACCCCATCCTTGGCTCCACTCCAAATGGACCCATAGTCTCTGGGAAGTGAGACAGAGTGGCCTTCTAGACTAAGATATATACTCCCAGGGGAACCTCTGAGGCTGGAGTTAGTCCTGAATATAATGCTCAGGCCACAGGTCAGGAAGTCTTCCCACCCAGAGAGACCAAGCCTGTTCTTGAAGCTCCTTGGGCAGCCTTTGTGGGAAGCACTACTGAGTTCTTGCATCAAAAGAGACCTCACCAGGAAGGAGCTGAGACCATGCGGGTAGACAAGCACTTCTGCTCAAGGCAAGGCCAGACCTCAAGTCACTGACAAGAGGTGAGCGTTCCAACACTCGGTACCGGTAACACCTATTTGACAGGACAGGGAAGTGGGCACAGGAGTCCTAGTGGGTGACAGAGTTCACCCTTAGCTGATCGATGTGAGAAGGGGGAAAAGAGGGAAACTGACTTTCTCAAAAATACAGGGATGGTGGGCAGGGAGAGACAAGCAATTAGAGCCTGGGGGGCTCTGGGTGCTTAAGACAGTGGCTACCAGACTGTCTGGTCTGGCTACATACATGACTCCCCTCTGCCTAGCCAGCAAATCTCGGTGTTACCACCAAGCTGAGCTCTCAAACAGGCTGCAGAGAGACAAGACCTCTGGGAGCAGGCTTGGCCAAGGCCCAGGTTTCCCACTGTGCATTCAGCTGAGCCTGCAGGAGACTGTCCAAGGACTCCCCAGAAACACCTACAGCCTTCCTGGCCTCTGTCTGAGCCTCCCCCCAGTGCCCAGGCAGCCACCTCTTAATAGGACTTTGGGCAGGAGTATCACAGCAGCCTTGGGGCTGACATCATGTTCCTTAGAAACCCGAGACTAGGGCAGCCGCAGAGAAGCCACATGCATCCCTGTCTTCCTACCACCCCTCACATACGTCTCCTTAGATGCAAAGGGCAACGAACATCCCACCCCTTACCCCCGACTCCCACCCCACCCCACCCCAAACTCCCTTCACTCCCTTTCTTCCAACAGACCAAAACCCTCAGAAAAACTGTCCCTGCTCCCAGCCTAACCCCACAGTGGCTCGCCCAGGAAGCTGAGCAGACCTACGGCCCTAGCTACTGGCAAACTGGTTCATTCTCCCCTTTGCTGGAGGGTCCAGGGCATAGCTCTCTAGCTTTCTAGTGTTTGTGGGTCACAATCTGTTGCTACACTTCAGCCAGAGGCAGCTTCCTTTCAACAGAAATCCCTTCCCTCCTATGCAGCTCCATCCACTGCCAGCATACCAGGGCCCCAGGAGCAGGGGACTTTACTTTCCTTAAGGAGGCTTATCTTACAGCTGTAGATGAGGCTATGCTGGGCTTTCCCTGACCGTCTCCCACCGTTGTTTTGGAGCAGGGTCTCATATAGCCCAGGACGGCCTAGACTTGAAGGTGATGAGTAAGAAACCGTGACCTTGAACTCCTGATCCTCCTGCTTCCACTCCCACTAAGTACCGGGATGACAGGCCTGTGTCACACTAGTGCAAATGGCCTTTCTTAAATTGCACGCCTATCACTGTTACCCTGCTGACAAAGGTCAGGACATTGCGTGGCAGCCTCTTGTCAGCCTCCAATAAACCCAGCTACTCCTCCTGACCAGGGGTCAGGGAAGAGTGGGGAGCTTGGAGCCCATCCTGACTCAGGAGCAGCTCCAGCACTCTCACCATCATGGACTTTACCCTCACGCACCTGGGCTATCGGGAACCCCATTATGACACCACAGCTGGGTCCAGAACTGGGACATGTGTCCCTAGGATTTGCCCACAAATGGCTCATTAACAGAACCCAAGGTTCGGTGCAAACCTTGAAGGAACCCTGCAGACCTGTCCCTCAGGAGGAACGCAAAAGAAGACCCCAGGACACACAGTTTGCCAGAAACAAGAACCTCACAGGATCCTGGCTCACTCCGTTTTCTGGGGCTAGGGGATTTTTCTCTCCTCTCTTTCTTTCCTTCCTTCTTCCTGTATTAGTTAATAATAACTTACTAACAGTATATGATCCTAAGAAATAAAATAAATAACAAACAAAGTCATGGTATAAGGATGCTACTCTCCCAGTGGTGATGAGAGAACGGAGAGGCAGAGATGAGCAGCAACCGAGGAAAGGTCACTGAGCAAAAGGAAGAAAGCGAGATGTCCTCCGCACCACTGGGGCCACCATGCTATCACTGTCCACTTGCACACCTAACTCAAGGTGGTAATGGTTCCCTCCAAATCAGTCACATGAACGAGTGAACAAGCCACTTCCATGGGAAGCCCTCTACAGGACAACATAGCCCAAGTCCCTTCTCTGCTCTTAGAATCAACCTACTGTTCTCCCAATGAGTGTCCCCACCAAAGGTCCCTCTATAGTGCCCCTCCCAGTGCTTCCTGCCTAACAGCCAAACACCTGCACCTGAGGCCCAGAGTGGGATGCAGCAGAGGTGCCAGCTCCCAGGAAGAGCCGTACCTCGGGGGCTGGGGATTTAGCTCAGCGGTAGAGCGCTTGCCTAGGAAGCGCAAGGCCCTGGGTTCGGTCCCCAGCTCCGAAAAAGAGCCGTACCTCAAGCTCTTAGGCGGTCCATGAAGGGGCCGTGCGGTCTCTCAGCTGAGCTCACTGCTCTCAGACTGGGAACCCTTCCTGTTGCTACACTTCAGCCAGAGGCAGCTTCCTTTCAACAGAAATCCCTTCCCTCCTATGCAGCTCCATCCACTGCCAGCATACCAGGGCCCCAGGGAAACTTAACATGATTAAAATTTTAAAGCATTTAAGATGCTCAAAGGAAAGGCATTCTTGAAGTGCAAATCATCAGTTTAGGGAGGCAAGAGTAAATATGGCAAGGGGAGATACCTAGACAAATGAAATGCAATTTTAAACATTATGCATAAATTGCTCCAATGTGGGGTCTCAGCCCCTCGGAATCACAGCATCATCGAGTCCCGGCTTTCCAGCAAATGCTGACAGTTGGTTTTCAGCTCCTTAGTTCATTCAGTCTGTAGTCTGAGGTGAGCTGACTTCCTGGGTTTTGCTAAATGGAGAACAGCAGTTCTGAACAGCAGTTCTCAGAGCTGTTGTTTAGCAGGCTGGCCTCTCTGCTGAAGCAGCAAAAATCCTAACAGGGTGCCCTCAGACAATCCCCAAAGCACAATCCTGGAGCCTGGGGCCCCTGGGGAATAAAACAGCAGAGCATGAAGAACTAACTAAAGACAGAAGAAGAGTCCGTGCGATCAGTACCGACCGTGAGAAGGAATGCCCGTCTACTTACCGCTAGAGAATCCACACGCTTTCAGTCTTGACGCATGCCTTATCCTTACACTCAGGTTGTACCCACTAAAGGAATCCCATATTTTCTCTCTTATCAAGAGGATGAACTGAATGTGGGGAGCCTTCCAGGGTTCAAACCCACTAAGGGATTCAAGACGGCACTCCACGGTTTGGGGGCATCCTCAGCTTCTCTCAGGATCCACCTTGCTACATCAATGGGACCACTACTGAAATGTCAAAATCTACTGCGGTTTACACACCACTTCCTTGCCCAGCAGATCACTGAACCGTGATACTCGGAGCCAGGACTACAGTCTATGGCTCACTGACAGCAGAACTCCAGGTCCTCATAGTCTCTATCAGATCACAAAGAGGTCTCAGGCATTCTTCAAACCTAAAGCTTAGACCTCAGAGGAATCCAGAGGACTTTAATGGGGAGACCAGCCAACTGCTTGCCAACAGACACCCCCAGAGGTAGGGTGACGACATCTTTGGGATTCTGATGCCACAGGTACCTCTCCACAAACCCATGCCGGTCCCGGGCTTCCTGGGTTTGCTTTTTCTTTGTGTGGATGAGAAAAAGCACTGTCAGCAGCCAGGCTATTCCCAAGATGAGGGAAGTCTCCTGGGGATGCAAAGTTGGTACAGACCACACTTGCTCAGAGTCACGATGGTTCTCAAAAAACCGGCCGCTGCCACCAGGCACACTAGACTTAAAAACTAACAGGGGCTCCCAACACACCAACCATTCAGAAAGCAGGGCTGAGAGTCTGTCAACTCCACACAAGCCAAGCACAGGGAAACACTGTTTCCACTTTCGCTACTGAAAATAAAAAATGAAGCATGCACTTCTTCCAGAGCCAAAAAGACACTTCCACCTCCCTCCCTCCGTAACTGTGGCTAGGAATAACTTGAAGATGCCAGAGAAAAGGGGAGTCAGCCATGTGCCTTTGACATTGGCCGGCTAACTAGGGGTAAAGTCGGCTCATGGACGATCATCCTACTCAAGACCCTACCCTCTGGCTCCCTCGGCCGTGGTCTATTTCCATTCTTTTCTGGTCATGTAGTGTTACTCAAAACCAAGTGAGGAGGGCTACAAATTTTTGGGAAAGATAACTACATTTTGAAGCGTAAAACATTACAAACCCCTTCCGGAGAGAATCCTAGAGCAGACACCACCAACCAAGGCAAGGACCTCACACAGCCGAGACGACTGCCGAATCAGAACCTGTAAGTTCTAAGCGACCCGAGGTTCCCACGGCCTCACCACAGAACCCATCAGACACAACACACCGAGGAGGGACTTAGGGCTAGGAAATGCAAGCGCAAAAGGGTAGGCAGTTCCCGCCGCCATGAGGGGCCAAGGGCCGAGGTGGGCAGTGTAATAAGTAGGAGGGGAGGTCTGGCAGGACGACAGTCCGTCCTCACTGCCCGGGTGCAGGATGAGGAGCATCAGGCAGAATCATGCCTCTGGTCGCTGGAGCACCACAGTTCCAGCCCGACCGAGATCCCCAAGATCTGGGCGCAAGACGCGAGGATCGCGGGTCCCAGTTGGGGGGAATGTGGCTCGGGGAGCACCGGGTCTCGGGTGACAATGATCCCCAAGATCCCGGAGCAGGGAGTGTGGCTCTGGGGCGAGCTGGGCGGAGTGCAGAGCAGGGGGTAGGGAGTCCGGCGGAAGGGTTGTCCCAGCGATCCCGGCACAGGGAGTGGAGCACAGTGTCGCCAGCGCGATAACAGCCCCCAAGATCCTGGCGCAGGGCGGTACCTGGCTCCCGGTGCCCGCGCCCCGCGTGCGGGAGGCAAGTCGCTGCACCCAGAGCCCCGGGTGAGCGGGGCAGGGCCGGGGCTCGCGCCTCTGGCCTGAGGGCCCGGAGAAAACTTGAGGCGCGCGTCCGGGCCAGGGTCCCCGCGGGTGCTGCCCGGAGCCGGGGAGCACTCTCCGTGCACGGCGCCTCCCCGCTGCAGGCCCGGGTCGGCGCACAGGCCTCGCGGCACTCACCTTCCTGCCGGCGCCGCCCCCGCCCGCGGCCAGCGCGGAGCCGCCCCCCGAGTACATGTAGTAGGCGATGCCCAGCACCCAGAGCAGCGCGAAGCACAGCAGCATCCGCGAGCGCCGCCGCATCCTCGCTCTGGGCGGCCGCCGGGCAGCCTGGCGGCGCGGCGGGCGGAGCGCGCGGCGGGCGGAGCTCGGGGCGGCGGCGCGGGAAGACGCGGCGCTCGGCGGGCGGCGCTCGGCGCTCGGCGCCCGGCAGGAAGCGGCGGCCCGGCGGCGGGGTCAGGGAGCAAAGGGCGACCAATCGACGCTTAGGGGCGGGCGCGGGGGCGGGGCCGAGTCTCCATGGCAGCGGCTCCCCGCCCACTGCGCGCCCCCGGGAGTGGCAGGTGGAGACCGCGGGAGCGTGCGCGCGGTTCCCCAAAGACCCGGAATGGTCCAGTCTGCAGAGGTCGCCCTGGCTCACCGTCCATGTCATTTACTATTTGGGCAATAGTGGGTTCTTGGGTTTTTATTTTTATTTTCGCTTTTTATTTTTAATACAAGGTCTCATTCTATAACCCAGTCTGGCCTCGAACTCACCATCCAGCCCAAGCTGACCTCAAACTCTCAGCACTCCTTTTGCATCAGAGTCTTGAGTCGTGGGATGATGGGCACGCACTGCCCTGCTATCTGAACAAGACTAAGACAGGGAAGGTAGATTTCAAGGAACTTGTGAGGATGACGGTGCCTGCTCTTAAGAGCAAAATGGTGATGGTTTAAAATAAACATGAAAAAGAGGGGAGAATGATGGTAATTTATGTTTTTAAATCTGTTCATGTTCTATTGGTTGCTTTCTTGAAGGAATGAGGTGAGCAGAGTAACCCACTTCATAGAGCAGGCAGTGAGTTCTCTGACAGCAGCTCTGGTGACTGTAACCTTGTCCGTGCCCTTGTGACTCTTTAAGTTCCTGTGTCTGGAAAAGAATTTCCAGTACTTGAGAGCCTGCAAATATTTCTCAGATCTGCACAGACTGCAAGAGGAACGGACTCCCAGGGCGGTAGTCTGCCCAATTCTGAACAAAGGGCACAGCAAGCCTTTGGCTACTAGGATTTTGAGCCTCACCTGAACTTCGGACTTCTCAGAAGTGAGGAGGAAGAGCCACTCAGTCCCACCAGATACCCGATTCCTGCAGATGCCCTTCAGAGAAGACAGGCTTGTCACATTATAAGTACTAGAATCTAAACACTGTACTGACCAGAGAAGAGATTTGTAAAATAGTGAAGAGATGACAGGTTTGAAAACGCCCAGACTCTGGAGGAAAGTCAGATAAGTGGGAACAATCGTTGCCCCTCAGAAGCCTGGTAGTGAAGGGAGTGAAGAGGAAGCAGGACAAACCCAAAGAACATGAAAGAGAAGAGCGGCCCCTCCCCCAGCATCATCTGTTGAAAACTAAAACTGCAGAGGACAGAAGAGAAAGTCCCCACACAGAGCCCTGCCCCTAAATGCTTCCTATCTGAGAAGTCAAGGCTAGCAAAACTGCTTCTGCAAAATGAAAACAAAAATTAGTCATATCCTGAGTGTGGAAAAGGAATCCTAACATTTCATCTGATTATTCTCCCCCCCCCAACCCCCAAACACACACATTGACTGATGGTGGTTGTGTCACCTGTAATCTCAACACTTAGGAGGCTGAGCCAGGAATATTGTTATAAATGAGAGAGAGAGAGAGACAGAGACAGAGACAGAGACAGAGAGACAGAGAGACAGAGAGAGACAGAGAGAGACAGAGAGAGACAGAAAGAGACAGAAAGAGACAGAGAGACAGAGACAGAGACAAAGAGACAGAAAAGAGCAAGGAGGAGGAAAAAGAAGATGGTGGTGGTGGTGGTGGTGATGATGATGATGATGATGATGATGAAGAAGAAGAAGAAGAAGAAGACAGAGAAGATGGGGAAGAAGAGGAAGAAGAAGGAGGAGAAGAAGAAATAATAGTCTGGCGAGATGGCTCAGCAGTTAAAGTACTTACCATGCAAGTGAGGACCAGGAGTTAGAACCTCAGAAACACACCTAAAATGTGGGTAGTCTTGCTAGCCTACCAGTGGGACAGTGCATGGGAGGTAGTCTCTGGGGCAAGCTGGCTACCTCAACAAGCCAAGAACCAGCAAGCTTTGGTGTAAGAGACCTTGCTTCAGTATATAAGGTGGAGAGCTATCAAAGATCACACCACAGGTTAACTAACCTCTGGTCTCCACACACATGTATACATGTCTGACCTATCCCCACCAATAAGGACATGGTCTTTGCACACAGACACAATCACACATGCATATACACATGCACACTATTCACGTGTGAAATGGGGAGGATGGGGAGGAGATTGAAGATGAGAAAAACAAGTAAAAAGGTTCAGTAGAAGTTGTTGAGAGCCAGGAAAGAGGAGCCAAGTCCATTGTATTAGAGGTACTGAGAAGGAGACTTCAAAAGTAAAGCAAAACTGATATTAAAGTGTTAACATCTGAGCCGGAGGTGACACACACCTTTAATGCCAGCAAGCAGGAGGCAGAGGCAAGTGATTTCTAAATGCAAGGTCAATCTGGTCTATTGAGAGAGTTCCAGGACAGCCAAGGTTACATAGAGAAACCTTGTCTCAAAACAACACTCTCATCCTCCACCCCCTTCCCCCCCAGAAAGTGTTAATCTCTGCTGGGATGTAACTCAGGGCTAAGTTCTTACCTATCGTGAGCAAGACTCTGGATTTGAGCCCAGCATCATCACCGCTCAAGAGTACTTTCCAGTTTAACAGACATCTTTCCACAATTTTCATCTGGAAACTAAATACTCCAGGAGTAAAGGAAACGTCAACACTACACATCAAAGGTGACTTCCACACACCTTGGGAAAATGGTGTGGAATAACTGAAACATGCCTTAGCACTTGTACTAGATTCCTCTTACTTAAGCCAGTAGAAGGTCTGGGTGCCTCAGTGCCCCAGTGGATAATGTGCTTGCTACGCAAGTGTAAGGAGCTGAGTTCAGATCCCCAGACCCACAGGAAATCCGACGAGGCAGTGCGTGACTGGACTCACAGCTGCTCCTCTGATGAGGTGGGAGATAGAGACAGCAGAATTCAGAGAAGGTTGCAGGCCAGCTAGCAACAAAGAAACCAAATCCCCAGCAGGGTAGAAGGTGCAAGCCCACACAAGAAGTTATCCTCTAGTCTTCACCTGCATACCATGACACACACACTTCCACAAACACTTATCACAGTACACACACACACGCACACACACGCACACACACACACAAACACACAAACACAAACACACACACAAACATACACAAACACACACATACACACAAACACAAACACACACACAAACACACACACACAAACACACACTCAAACACACACACAAACACACAAACACACACACACACAAACACACATATACACAGACTTAAAATTCAAAGGAAAGGAAGACAAAGATGTAGCAGGCAGGATCACACTTCCTAAGAGGAATGCAAAAAGTATGGCCGAAAGAAAATGCATTTACACAGTGCTCAAGGCAAGCGTGCTAGCCAAGGACCCCATAGCAGGCCTCCAGGCTCATGGGCTACAGAGGTATGAACCAACTGTAAAAGTTTGGAAGCCCCACACTGTAACTTTAATTTTTATCAAATCCTACTTTTTATGATGGTTCTTAAATGCTTTATCCTCCCTTGTAGTCACCCACCAGAGGTAGTGGGGAAAAATGATATGGGGGGAAGTGGACCTGTTTAGAAAGGTTCTTTGGAGCAACTCCTGTCTGTGTTGTCTGGAAATCGGTAGTTTGGTTCAGAGGACAGCAGCGGCAGCCTGATCCACTAGCAAACACTTCATGGATACACTAGCAGTCCAGTTTAGTAGAGTCAAACAGGAATAGCAAACAGGAATCAGCAACAGTTGTACGACCTAGCAGAGACAGCCAGGCCTCAGCCTCAGTACAAGTCAGCAGGAGGGACCAGGAGGAACACTAGGAGTTCTTGGCTCTGACTCTCTCAGGGAAGCAAAGATCAGAGAAGACTCGAGACCCATAAGTGCTGCACAGCTAGCTCTGTAAGCAGGCCTAGCTCAGTCCCTGTCAGTGTCTGTTGAGTGCTATTTATACCCTCCAAACATCACATGCCCTCCATGTGCTTGCTTAGCACATATGAAGTTCCATCTCAGCACTGATAAGCCATGAATGGGGACATATCTACAACCCCTAGTTGGGACAGGAGAATGGATAGGACTTGCTGCCAGCCAGTTTGGCTACAGGTTTAGCGAGAGGCCCTGTCTCAATGAACTAAGGCAGAGAGTGACAGCAGGACACCAGGTGTCCTCCTCTGGCCTCTACATATACACATGCATGTGCACATGTGCATATACCACACACACACACACACACACACACACACTCACAGACACACACTCACACTCATTCACACTCATACACTCACACTCTCACACACGCTCACACTCGCTCACTCACACTCACTCACACACTCACACAACACTATAACACACTCTAACACACACTCACACACTCACTCACATACTCACACACACTCACACACTTACTCACACTCACTCACACTCATACACACACTCTCACACACTGACTCACTCACACTCACTCACACTCTCACACAGACACACACTCACACACTCTCATACACACTCACTCACACTCACACACACTCACACATACTCACTCACACTCACACACACACTCACTCACACTCACACACACTCACACACTCACACTCTCACACACACTCACTCACATTCACACACACGTTCACACACACAGACACACACACTCTCACTCACTCACACTCACACACACACACACACACACACTCATGGTCACGTTTGACTCTGTGTGTCTTACAAAAATAGAGATATCCACAAATGGCAAATTGAAGGAAGCTGTGTCCATATATGTAGGTAAAGGAAAGATATTCCTGGTATTTAAAAACTTAAAACACTAAGGGGGGGTTCTCTAAGAAATGGGGGAAACTATAAACAATCCCCAGTAATGCTCCAAAAAGAGCCCATAAGTGTGTGCGAAGATGTTAAGTTTCGCTCCGTTTCAAATTAAAGCTACAGAGATACTATTTATCCCCCCACAAACTGGCAAAAACTCAAAAGCTTGACAAAACACTGTCAGCAAGACTATAAAAAAGAATAAGGCAGACTTCTGTGAACAGATACGCAGCGATTTCCAGGACACGCTACGATACAAGTGTCAGAGAGCATTATCATATGCTGCTTTATATATATATATATATATATATATATATATATATATGTGAAAGAAAATAAGAAAACATAAATATATCTGCTTGTTTGGGTAAAACACATGCACTAATGATAAATCAGAAAACATTAAGATTCCCGAGCCAAAGCTGGGTATACTGTCTCATGCCTGCAAACTGCAGGACTTGAGAGCTAAGGCAGGAGGATTGAGGCCAGCCTTGGCTACGTCATAAATTCAAGTCTAGCATGGGCTATACAGTATGAGACCTCTGTCTCATTAAGAAAGAAAGAAAAAGATCAGTGAGCCACCAGGACCCCTAGAGAAAGACACACAAGGTGGGAGGAGCAAACTCTCTGAATCTTTTCCTAGGTTTGATAATGATCTACGTGTTCAAAATAGGAAAGAAGGGGATGTAGCTCAGTGGGCAGAGCACTCGCCCTGAATGCATGCTCTGAGCTCCAGCTTGCACCACATAAACCAGATTTGGTGATGCGTGCTTGCAATCCCAACACTCAGGAGGTGGATGCAAGAGAAGCACAAGTTCAAGGGCATCCTCTGCTACATAGCAAGTTTGAGGCCATCCTGGGCTACAGGACATCTTGCCTCAAAAAAAGAACTGTACAGAGGCAAGAGTAAAGCACTGGAGGAGGAGAGGAAAATAAAAACGAAATCCCAAGCCACATATCTGAACCCAACTGTTGCCAGTGAAGAGCATGAAGGAACCAAAGAATAAAGGTCTGTCCTTATTTAGTTTTTGCTATGAAGCCAAGGATGGCCAAGCACTCCTGATCTTTCTGCCGCTGGCTTCTTAAACTCTAGGACAGTTGGAATGCACCGCCGTGCCCAGCCTTTTTGTAACGTGTAAACGAAGTACATGGACTTATATCTCAGCCCAGAGAATAAAAGGACTACAAAGAATTTTGAACCTTCCCAATATTGTCTTTTTCTCTAGCATAATGGGTGTAGAAATTAAACTATTTTATTCATTATGTCATCTAGCAAATCATAAAGCTGTTGTTTGGGGAATTAAGAATTTCATTATTTAAGAATAGAGAAAGGTGGGCTGGGGATTTAGCTCAGTGGTAGAGCGCTTACCTAGGAAGCGCAAGGCCCTGGGTTCGGTCCCCAGCTCCGAAAAAAAAAGAACCAAAAAAAAAAAAAAAAAAAATAGAGAAAGGCAAAGAATGTTCCTATGGACTAGATTCAAATCTAAGGGAGAACTCACTCCACACACACCCCTAATAGTCAAGCAATGTGAATATATGCATACATGTGTGTGTTTATGTGTACAGATACAGATTGATATGGATAGATAAGGTGCAGATATAGATACATGTATGTATTTATGTATACAGATACAGATAGATACAGAAATAGATACATATGTGTATTTATGTATACAGATACAGATAGATACATATGTGTATTTATGTATACAGATACAGATAGATACAGATAGATACAGATGCAGATATAGATACATGTGTATTTATGTATACAGATATAGATACATATATGGGCTTTGGCCAGTTGTGGCCAGCAGACATGAGCACACTTCCCACCATGTAGTGGTTGCTGTTGTCAACTTGACAGACTCTAGAATCACCTCAGAGATCAGCCTCTGGATATACCTCTGACTATACCTCTGAGGTATTATCTTGATTTCGTTAATTGATGCATTAAGACCTATCTTAATTGTAGGCCTCACATTCCCTGGGTAGAGGATCTGGGCTTGCTCATGACACAAGGAAAGTGAGAGAGGTACTAGAATGCATTCAAGCCTCTCTTGCTTCTTGACTCCTGTTGCTGTGACTTCTCCGCCATGATGGACTGTCGCCTGAACTATGAGGCAAACAAGTCCTTCCTCCCTCAAGTCAGAGTGTTTCATCACTGCAACAGAAAAAGAGACCAAGTTGTTCCCAGAGCTCCAGTCCCTGAGATTATGCCATGCTCTGCTCTAAGCACGGCTTCTGTGGAGAAATGAGTGGACACTCCACTTGGAAAGTACTGGATGAGTCTCGCTATACATTTCACTAGAAAGTCAAGAAACACAGAACAAAAGGAAAGAAGTTAGCATCACAATGTCAGGACAACATGGAGGACAGGTTGCAGTGCCAGCCACCCCAACTAAACCTAAGATGGTCCCTTCAAAACAAATATTGAAGAAAATCTAAACCTGTGAGTCCATACTGGTCACGATGGGTACATATGTGGAGAAGAGGGAAACTCTCTTGATGGTGTGGGAAAGAGTGGGGTGTCACCCCTGCAGCAGACACAGCAGATAAAGTGCTGGCTGCACTTGCATGGAGACCTCATTTGGGATCCACAGCATCTACACAAAAGGCCTGTCATGCTAGCACACATCTATAATCCCAGCACCAGGGAAACAAAGGAAAATCCAGGGCCTTGCTGTCCAGCTCATCACCATGGTTCAGTGAGAAACCCCAGCTCACAAGTTAAGGTGGAGAGAGCTGGAGAATCTGCTCAGTTGGGGGGCTCACTTGTTGCGGGGACCCAGATGGATTTCCAGCATCCACACTGAGATTCACAACCATCTGTAACTCCAGCCTTGGGGGAATCTGGGTACCATGTGTGAGCTCTCTACACTACTGCTACAACGTTCCTGTAATTTTCAGGGCATCTGCTTTGAAAAGCAGTTTTAGTTGCTGGATTCTGACAGTTAGCTTCATTTCAAATGGGTAGAGAATAGAGACTGTCCTGTTAGGGACGCAAGCCTGGGTCTCCAGATGGGAGATGCAGTGTGTGGTTTCTATACTTGTTGTGGGTCAAGCAATGAGTGCTGTTGTCCCCTCCTCCCGCCCCCCCCCCAAGCAGGGCACAGCTCTAGAGCTGTCATGTACAACCTAATGCTTTCATTCCAGAAGTCCGAAGTGCTTCATTCCCTGACTGTATAGTTGTTGACTGTATAGTAGAGACAGCAATATGTTTTTAGTAGCACATGATCACAGTTCCACTATCATTGTTACCTGCTCATGGACCACTCACCGTGTCTGAACCGCAGGGTCTTAAAACTGTGGATCAAGAGTGAATGTGGGGGGGGGGGGGTTGGGGATTTGGCTCAGTGGCAGAGCGCTTGCCTAGGAAGCGCAAGGCCCTGGGTTCGGTCCCCAGCTCCGAAAAAAAGAACCAAAAAAAAAAAAAAAAAAAAAAAAGAATGAATGTGGGGCTGGAGAGATGGCTCAATGGTTAAGAGCACTGACTGCTCTTCCAGAGGTCCTGAGTTCAATCCCCAGCAACCACATGGTGGCTCACAACCATCTGTAATGGGATCTAATGCCCTTTTCTGGTGTGTCTGACACACCAGTGTACTCATCATATACATAGAATAAATAAAGTCTGTTTAAATAAATTTAAAAAAAGAATGAATGTGGAAGCCAGGTAGTGATGCTTACCTTTAATCCCAGCACTCTGGAGGCAGAGGCAGGAGGATCTCTGAGTTTGAGGCTAGCCTGATCTACAGAACAAGTTCCAGGACAGTCAAGACTACACAGAGAAACCTTCAAAACCCAAAGGGGGTTGGATGACAAAGGATGAATGTAGAGATCACCGAAAATTTGGCTACAATAAAAGTTTTCAAAATACACGATGTGCAAAACTTCAGAACCAAATGTTTAATTGATCTGAGGTGTTTCTGGCTGTGCTTGGCTGTGTCAAGTCATGAGATCTCACTACAGCCTCAGTTCTGCACAGAAAGCACATACGTGCACATGTACTATGCACGGCGTCATGCCAGTCAACAGCAACGAAACACTGGAACACGAGGCTCAGATTGAAGACTTCTGTGTGCTACGAACTGAAGTACACTTTCTGTGCATCCAGCTTTCTGACTCAGTAGAAACATGACAGCTTAATCACAGGAAACAGGCTTTTAATATTTTTCTACCATCTCTCCCAGCACGTATCAGATTGGTGCGATCTCTGGGCTGCATTAAGACGTCGATTTTAAAAACTGGTGTCTGAGGTGCTGGCTTGAGTTTCATTCAAAAGTTTGTTAAATGAATTTTGGCTTGGGGTTAGGGCTGAATTTCCCAACAATTTCTGAAATGTCTCTAAACGTACTTATTCCATTTTCTAATGTGTATATATGTGAAGCAGAGTTTGTAGCATTGACGACGATAAAATCAAAAATATTGACGAACTCTGAAAAACTCTGACAGTGCTCAGTGTCCCGGAGTATCAAATATTCTGCCAACATTTAGTCTTTAACGCATTAATCTCATTAGTATGAAACACTTCTCTTGTCTTTAATAAGTGATAAAATTATAGATGATGGATGGGGAACTGTTTAATATTGCCATGGAGAAAGTAGATAATTATGGCTATGTGAATAGAAACAAGATATATCGTGGGTATAGGAGTGTGGGTGCACACACCTGTGCAGAGGCCAAAGGTTAATCTCAAGTTGGTTGCAAGGTCTCTTACTGGGACCTGAAACTCACCAAGTGGGGTAGGCTGGCCGGACAATAAGTACAGAGGTTTTACTTGACTTCACGTCCCCGTGCTGGGATTTCAAGGACGTGCCACCACACTTGGCTTTTCTCCTGGGTGCTGGGATGGAGCTCAAGTCTTCAGACTGCTCGAGCCATGTCTTAGACTCTAGGACCAGAGCAATATCAAGGACCGATATTAAACAACCAGAATTCTCCACCCCTCGCAATCTAAACCATGTGTACACAGATAGTTTGTCAAGATATTTAAAACATCCTTCCCAGGTTCTACCGCACTCCCAGGAGATGCTGCGGCTGCGGTTCATAAGAAGGACCCTTTTTTTTTTTTTTACTTTTATATTTTTCGGAGCTGGGGACCGAACCCAGGGCCTTGCGCTTGCTAGGCAAGCGCTCTACCACTGAGCTAAATCCCCAACCCCCAGATTTCCTTTACCAGAACTTTCTCGGTCCTGGGAGGCTTCAAAATAAAGACATCCAGACTTGGTTTCTTTGTTTTCGATGCTCTGCTTTGAGCTAGGATCTCAGTTACCTCAGGCTGGTCTCAAGTCCCCCTTTTTAGTAGAGAACGACCCTTGGACCCCTGATCTTCCTACCCCCATCTCCCGAGTGCTAGGGTAACCACCACACCCAGGTTATGTAGTACTCAGATTACAACCCAGTGTTTCGTGTTGTGGTAAATATTTTTAAAAAGCCTTAACCTCTTATGGCGTGCTAGCACCGGCACCCATAGGGCCACGTGGCACTGTGGACTATCTTTATCTCAGTGGCTCCATGCTGCCCCCAAGTACTCTGAGACCCAGCCGGTCCATGAGACATTCCAGCGTGGAGTTAGTTCCGGCACCCGTGGGGCCATGTGGAACTAACCATAATTTATCTCAGGTTAGTATCTCTCCCGGCGGCTCTCTACAAGCCACGAACTCTCTGGTTCTAGCTAACCACTAAACTCAGGGCTCTACAAGTCCAGCATCGGCTGGCCTATCTGGGCTCCTTGCATGGACTCTGTCCACACTCCCAGCAACTGCCCCCTGGTAGTTAAAGTCTAAACTCCCAACTACCCGGTGAAATCAGGACTCAGTAAATGATAACCCAACAATCAGATTTGTATGTTAAATTCTCAGTCCACAATACATCCACACAGTAAACTCACAACCGATTGATAAAGATATAAACCGCCCAACTAGATAAGATAAATTGGCCTATAGAAATCCATCTCTTAAGAAATATTCATGGGTTGGGGATTTAGCTCAGTGGTAGAGCGCTTGCCTAGCAAGCACAAGGCCCTGGGTTCGGTCCCCAGCTCCGAAAAAAAAGAAAAGGAAAAAAAAAAAGAAATATTCATAACAACCTGTGTCTGTGTATGCATGGCAAGGATCCATCTATGTCTGCCTCCATGTTGCCTCTCTCTTTCCTTCTAAAGCTTTGTGCCTGCCACCCTTCCTTCTCGTCCAATGACAGGCCTTGTTTTATCTTGTGTCTGTCTTTACCTGCACAACGACGTCAACCTATAGTTTCTCACAGGTCAGCCAAACACTCTAGTCATTGAGCTGAGAGTCTTGCCTGAAAATGCCCTGATTACCATAGATTGTACTGAAAGACCCACCCCATGAGTCTTAACTCAGAGCTGCAACAGGCTTGAACGAGCCCAGGCACGCCCAGATACCTAGGGCCGAGTCACCGTTAAAACTAACAGACCATAAAAGGAAAGGAATACAGAACAGACTAGGAGTACCGGATCTGGCAGGAAGGGATAAGCCCCTAGCCCCCGACATTCAGGACGTCCCAGCCCGCACGTACTCTTTTACCATGTTACAACCTCATTCGAATATGATGCAAACCTGCCAATGTGTGTAGCTATACCTTATTACCTCATCATGTGAAATAACCAATCATATGTGAACATGTCTATATGCCTCATTTAAATCCACCAATCCCCGTAACTATGCATCTGCTTCTGTACGCCCGCTTCTGCTTCCCCAAACCCTATAAAAGCTCCATGCTGGAGCTGCTGGGCGTACAAGTCCTCCGAAGAGACTGTGTGCCCGCAGGTACCTGTGTTTTCCAATAAACCCTCTTGCTGATTGCATCCGAGTGGCCTCGGCTCGGTCATTGGGCGCTTGGGGTCTCCTCCTGAGGGAAAGGTCCTCTCCGGAGGTCTTTCAGTACAAAAATGTGCAGATCACAGACATGTATCATATGGGAAGGAGACTTAGGTGCCGAGCTGAAGGCCCAGTGGGGTCTGTACGTTAGGTTTTGTCTTGGCCTCTCTGGGTTGTTCCTTCCTCCTGAATTATGTGACAGAACTCCTGCTTGAGTAAGAGTCTGAGCTACAAGTGACAGAGTAGCTCTTTGGAGGGTTCACCAGCTCCTCGTGGGAAGGTATGGGAGGTCACAGGCTTCGGGAGAGGGCTACCAGCCTGAAAAGCTGGAGTCCTGCTCTATCCAGTTGCTTGGAAGGAGTGTGGGTGGGGTGGGGAGCAGGAGAAGGGGGGGGGGGGCACAGGGAATAAAGACCTAAAGACCTAGTCCCTGAGCCTCCTTCCTCTGGATCAACATGCCGTGCTTTGAGGTCTGATCCCCAACCTGGACGTTGAGGTGACCTACAGCCCACTACACGTCCTCATTAGTCATTCTTGCTCCCTTGGGGCCACACTTGCTGTGTACTGAGGGGCGGTCTTCCTGTCCACTCCCTTCCCAGCTGTGTTCAGGACTCAGAGCAGTTTTGCCTCCATGGTACCCCGAGATCTAGGCTACTCTCAACTGGGCTAGGAATCAGGATGTCAAAGGAACAACACAAGAGACTCTACTCCCCCTCGCACAGTAGCAGGTTGCCCTGAGTTTATGCAGTGGCCTGCTTCTGGAAATCCAACCTCCATTTCCCAGTGGATCTAGGCTTCGGATGATCCAGAGGCCTGTTTGGACCCCTGCTTTGTGCTTTATGTCGTGATTTTTCAAAGTGCAGAGCCTTCCTGGAAAGTGAGGAGATGAGGTACCATGGGGGCTTTGGGCTGCCGGTGCGGAAACTACCTACCTGGGTCTGAGCAAGTCTCCACCAGTCCAGAATCAGAGACGGCGACTGGCCTGTGTGAACAGTGACTCTGAGATGCCTCGACACACTAATGGGTGTGTAGGAACCAGACCAGAACCCAACGTAAGGTCATCCTTGTCTGACCCAAAAGCAAACTCCACCAACTGGAGAACCTGGAGAACGAGTGACAGGCTCTTGGGTCACGCTTTGAGATGATTATTAATTCCTTGGCTGGGTCAATGTTACTGTGGTTATGCAGAAAATGTCCTCCTTTTCAGGAACTGTGTTAGCATATTTGTGAGAGAGACGTCTTAATGTCTGCATCTTACTTTCAAATATCCCAGCCAAAAAAAAAAAAGTATTTATATTTATGGAGAGCATTGTGAATACTACACTGAGACAGAGAAAGAAAGAGAAAATGCATGTGGAAACATTTATTGTTGAGTCAGGCAGAGAGCAGGATGGAGCCATCTCTCTTCGGTCCTTGAGGCCTTTTATCTATGTTGTAAGCATTTCCAAGTGAAAAGTTAGAAGAAAGTAAACGACAAAGCCAGGGAATCTGGTGAATAGTTGCAATGAAAATAATTACAAGTTTTACTGAAAACGAAAAAATCCCAGACATTGGGGCCAGACAGAAACATCCGGCGGGCCCAGCTGGCTGTCAATCAATCAATTATTTTAACAGGTGTTTATTACTGGTCTTTGCTGGGCCTAGAATGTCTGCAAATAATGGAGGGAAACAACACTACCCACCATGGGCTTCTTGTCTGAGATGCTGGCAACCAAATTCAGCTCCTGAGAGGATTTTAAGCTACTTAACATACCCCCATGGGGGGTGGGGGGTAAAGGTGGGGGGGGAGAGGAGGGGAGGTGGCACCCACCAACATTGCACCTCTGTTAGCAAAGGAGACCTCTCCCAGAAAATGCTCAACCAGAAAAAAAAGAAAAGAAATGATCCAGGTTGTTTCAGGGTGCCAGACAAGATGGGTTTTATGAAGAAGAGGCCCTCAGTCAGATCCTAAAGAGTTTGTCCAGAGGTCTGAGGCAGAGAAGATTGACAGCCCTGGTTACAGGCAAATGAAGAAAGCATTTAGCCTCTGTGGGTGGTGATAGTGGAGAGCCCTGGAGAGAGGGACTGGAGAGGGGCGCCATAAAAACGGGTGGTGCCACAGCTGGTTCCAACCAAGGACCAGGCAATGAGCCCAGAGCCCCTTGGAAGCCTTGGCAAGAGGTTTCATCCAGAGCCATGTCAAAGCAATTCCATGACCAATTTAATGGGGCAATTACCTAGCACATTTGTTTACAGTGGTATGGAGAGGGACAGTCCCATGTCAGGCACTCAGAGCTGCGTCTAATAAGAAGCTCTGACCTCTCTTGTGCTCAGGATGAAGCCTGGCACCTTTGTCTTTACTGTATTGGTATTTCCTATACCTTGGGTCATCTGCTTGACTCTGTATACCCCTCAAGGAATGTCTGTCTAGCCTACCTCACCCTCCTTTAAGGCTGATATGAGCCATTGTCCCAAACCTGCAGTCACCCATTCTAGGAACAGCGGAGTCTCAAGGACAAACAGCCCTGCTATGAAGGTAATTATCTATGAGGGCGAGGCTTAACCTGGAGCAGAAGTAACCATTTCATGAGAACCATTGTTCCTTCAAGCACTAAGAAGTCCTGTAGATTGCCTTAAATAGCAAAGCAGAGATAAGATGAGTAGGCTCGCGTCTTGACCGGGACTGGTTAATCTTACAGACCTTCTGCCCCACCTTGGTTCTTTCTCAGTTTCAATCTAAAGTTCTTGTTAGTGTCTCCAAAGACGAGTTTGGAGGCCAGCAAACCTTTATCTGTTCCTTCTTCTCCAACACATGGATTAAATTCCCTGCTCTCTGCCTTCTGCTCTTCTGTTTGTCTCCTCCACCCTTACAGAGGAAAGTTGCCGGAGTCTTGCCTAGTGGGGCTACTGAAGTCTGGAGATTGTTTACAACGACTTCATTGAGTAGCTAAGGGTAAACAAATTCAAAGTATCACCTCCATTGAGAGGACAAAGTTAACTTCAAGAGCAGTTACTAAGTATCAGTCAAACTCTAGTGTGGTTTGTTTGGCTTTGGTTTTTTTTTTTTTTTTTTTTTTTTTTTTTTAAATAGGCTTTTCCTCTCTGAAACCCTGGCTGGCCTACAAGTAGCTAAATAAACTAGGCTGGGCTCCAATTTTGGGTGAGCCTCCTGCCTGGACCTCCCAAGTGCTCAGATTACAGGTGTGGGCTCCTCTGCCAGCCCTACATTTCACTCTGCATGACAACAATGTATCTGTAGAGAAAGCAGAAGGCAGACCCCGCCTTCCAGCTGTGTACACAGCAGGTGGGCGGGATGGTGGCTGGGTGGGTTGGGAGACTGAAATTCTTCAATAAAGACTAAGGACCACCTCCACTCCGTATTCATTTACATAGTAGGAGCCAGGTGCTCAGGAACCAGAGATACACATCTTTGAGATGTTACACCATTGTGTTGCCCAGGGCAAAAATGAAGAATGGGGAGACTGAGGAGTCCAGACTGCAGAATTCGCCTCAACAGTCCTTGGGCAGAATCACCTGAGACAGACAGACACTAAGTACTTAAATAGTGACGTGCAGTTTATGAGCAGGAGCTTGCTCAGAACAACCGACGCCAATCTTCTTCCCTGTTTGTTTGTTTGTTTGTTTTAACATAGTTGATTTTTGAAATGAATGAAATCAATGAGCTGGGGAGGTGGTTCAGTGGCTAAGAGCACTGACTGCTCTTCCCGAGGTCCTGAGTTCAATTCCCGGCAACCACATGGTGGCTCACGACCATCTACAATGGGATCTGATGCCCTCTTCTGGCATGTCTGAAGACAGCTACTTGCAATGAATAAGTAAATAAACTAAATAATTTTTTTAAAAAAAATAAATGAATGAGTTTTATTCCCCACAAGTTTATAAAATGATAAACCAGCCCTTCTCTGGGGGCTCAACTGCTGTTGCCACTGCTAGAACCTGTACAGAAACAGAGGCCCCGGTGCTACATAAGTGTCAGTGCTGACTGGGGACAACGAAGAGGTCAGAAGAGAGTTGTTGGTGCTGTTGAGGGGTGGGGACGATGGAGGGCTGGGGGTGTGGCTCTGTTGGTCAAGCGCTTGCCTACCATGCTCTAAGCTTCTGGTTCTAGCCCCAGTACTGCATAAGCCAATGATCCCAGCTCCCTGAGGATGGAGGCCGAAGTTCATCCTCGGCTATAAAACTAGCGAGAGGCCAGTCTAGCCTACATGAGACTCTGTCTCAAAAGCAAAACCATGGGTTGGGGAGGTGACTCAGTGGGTGAAGGTAACCTGAGTCAGTTTGACTTCCAAGACCCACATAGTGAAAGGAAGAACTGACTCTACCAGGTGTCTTCTGACTGCCACACGAATGCTGTGGCATGTGTCTATCTTCCCAACCACCACTGCATACATACATAAATGCCATGGAGACAATGGAGTATCTAAAGTCATGTTGCCACCTGCCTCTCTATGGGATTTCCCATTGGAGAAGGTTTCCTTGCCCTTGGCACCTGCCGAGCTGGCCTGGATTTAACTCAGAAGCTGGCCTGCCATGCCGGGTATTGTCCAGCTGAAGCTGAGAGGGAACCTGGCATCTGCTGTGGTGGCCCATGCCACAGGCAGGCAGTCCACCTTCTGTGCTAGGTGCCCTCTGCTTGTGGCATAGCCTACTCTCACCAGGTTTGGAAAAGTAAACCTTTTCTTACCTTTTGATAATAAAGGGAGTTTTAGTCCCCTTTCCATGTATTCAATTAAAGTCACGTATCACTTAAACATAGGTGCTTCAGGGAGCACACCGCCAAGCAATTTCGATTTCATGCTGTGTAAGCACCATTAAGCAGGGCTTATATGCACATGAAGCCAGCTCCGGCATCCTCCCAGGGACCACAGTCCTGGGTACATCCTGCTATCGGACCATATTATGGTCTCTGGCATCACGAGGTAGAGAAGGTGGATCGGTAACCCTGGGGAGATGCCCCCTGGATGTATCTTGTGGCCAACACCAGACACATACTCCAGCTCTAGACTGGGATTGTGCATGGACATCCTGGCTGCCCTCTTGCTGAAGGGGAGGGCTGCCCTCCTGCTAGGTAAGTGTTCTACCAATGAGGGACACCTCAAATCTTTTCCTTTCATCTTTTAACAGTTATTTGCTTATTTTGTGTGAGCACATGCGCCACAGTATGCATTCGGAGGGCAGACTCTGTTCTTTTCTTCTACCATGGTAGGTCTTGCGGCTTTAGCTCAGATCCCCAGTCTTGGTGTCAAAGGCTCTTCAACCTATAGAGCCTTCTAGTGTTTTTGTTGTTGTTTTTGGTTTTGTTTTGTGTTTGTTTTGAGACACGGTTTTCCAGTGTATCCCTGGGTGGCCTGAAACTCACTATGTAGATCAGGCTACCCTTTTAACAGTACTCCTGCCTCAGGCTCCTGAGTATTGAGATTGAATGGTACTGAGTATCCTATACCCATCCCCTTTACTCGTGAACGTGAACATGTGTGTGTTCCTGTGTGTGCGATTGTGCATCTGTGTAGGTGCATAAGCGCCTGTGTATGTCTGGAGACTACAGTCAACCTCAGATGCTGTTCCTTAGTTATTGTCCACCTTGTTCTTTGAGAGAGAGCCTCTCACTTGCCTAGAGCTCCGTGTAGGTTAGGGTAGCTGGCCAGTAAGTGCCAGGGGTCATTCTGCCTCTCCAGTGCTGGCACAGCCCATCACCCCACCATTGTGGGAATTGTATGCAGGTTGGGCTTGCATAAGCAAGTGCTTCCCCATCTGAGCCATCACTCAGCCTTTTGTCCTTTACTTTTAGATAGCAACAGAGTGAAAGATCCAAGGATAGCTTCACTGAGGGGCCTGGGATGCTTAGAGACACAGGATCGCTCACAGGTGACTCTGTCTGGCATCTATCTCCCTCTGTGACAGCTCAGAAATATGTCAACAGTGCCTTGGCTCTGAATCATGGTGTCATGGCCAAGTGCATCCTTTCAGACTACACTCCTTTCATTCAAGTCTTGTTTTTGGTTGGTGTCTTCGCAAGTCTGTGGCTGGCAGTTTGAGCCTCTGGTCCCCCACCTCTCTAGTCAGATCTTCTCAGACTACTCCAGTGGGCCTTTCGTCATCCACCATGTTCTCAAGCAACAGAGCCTCCTGCATCACAGAGATGTCACCAGGAAGTCTTCCAAAGCTTACTGTCAGACCCCCTTCTGACTGGTGCTGTGAGGGCATCTGTCTGTCCTCCATCTTCCAGAGTTTGCAGATGGCCTGAATGATTTTGGGTTGACTGCTTGGTTTTGAGACAGAGTCTTATGCAGGTCAGACTGCTTTCAAGCTTCCATATAGCCAAGGGTAATCTTACAGAAGAGTGTTGGGAACAGAACTCAGGTGTGTGTGTGTGTGTGTGTGTGTGTGTGTGTGTGTGTGTGTGTTAGGCACACTCTGTATCACCGGAGCTGCATACCCAGCCTCCCCCCTTTCTAATATAGGTTCTCCATGTGTAGCTTCAGGCTGCCCTTGAACTCAGTTCTCCTTCCTCTCCATTCCCACCTACAGTATGCACCTCCACACCCAACCGTAGGTCTTCGAGAGAAATGTATTTCGCACCATGAGTAATGGAGTCCCTAATTCTCTCTGACCTTCAAGATGCTTCTCTCTCTGCCAAGAGACTCTCTCAGCGTGTTGTAGAGCTCATCTCTACCCACATGAGCCACAGTAGGTAGAGCTCCCCTCTGCACAATTGAAGAACAGAACAAAAGCGTAATAAACAAAGATGCTGTAGACCATGGGGAGCAAACAGTAGAGGCCACTGCTCAGACTGGATCCAGCTCTGCAACGGCCCAGCATGCACCTGGGTCAGTTGGCGGCCATTGGTGTTCCAGTTCGAGGTCCTGGGAACCAGAAGAGAGATCAGAACAGCGATAGGATCATTCCTGGGTTCACATGTTCACATGAGGGAACAACTTACGCCCCTCACTCCTGGTTGCACACACAACATCACGTGCGTGGTCAGGATGAATCCACCTGAGATAAGGACTGCACCTCAGAGAGTCAGCAGGAGCTTAGGAGGCAGCAAACTGACTCAGAGTAACTTAATCCCCTGCCAGCAGGAAGCCTGACACTTGAAAAGGTCATCAAAAAAATCCGACACCTCAAAAATATGAATTCCACAATGTCTGCCATGCAGCCAAAAGTCACTAGGCAAGAAAAAAGCAAAACATAGCAACCCATTATCTGGAGGAAAAAAAAATCAGCAAACCAGAGCAGGAGCAATAGGAAAGAAGGCGCTGTTACACACAGCCGTGTCTGTCCGTATACTGTAGAAATGCAGTCCACTGCGCAGGGAAGTAGAAGAAAAAGTAAGAATGAAATTAAAGAGATGAGGTCCAAATAGAACTTGGAGAGATGAGAACCCAATACCTGAAATAAAATGCACCAGAGCCAGGCTGTCCCGGTGGAGGTGGTGACAGCAGAACACGCCTTTAATCCCAGCGCTCGCTCGGGAGGCAGAGGCTGGGGACTCTGTGAGTCCCATGCACTCATGGTTTACACAGCAGCTTCCAGGATGGTCAGAGCTACACAGGGAAATCCTGTTTTGAAAAAAAAAAAGTAAAACAAGCCATCAACAATAAACACGACTAGAATTCTAAATGAGAAAAAGTGATTGCTGTATCATAAGAAAGGCCAACAGGTCAAGAGGAAGCCATAACTCGGCTTTAAAAGCAATTATTTTTAGGTGAAAGTGGTAAACCTAGAAGTGGAAATTGACAAGCTCACAGCCACACTTAAAGCTTCAGTGTCTCAGCGACCCACACAGCTAACAGAATAGGTGGAATACAGGCGGCTTTAGCAAAGCCATCTATCTCTTCTTTTCTATAGCGCTCCAACCATGAATAGCAACAGTGTATCCTGTCTTCTGTCAACAGCAGACTGAGAAAGACACAGACTTAACCAAAAGAACTCAGAACCGAGCCTGGTGCTCCAGCCATGAACTCCCAGGAAGAGAGGAGGCTGAGGCAGAAGGATCCCAAGCTCAAGGTTTTTTGGGATACAGAGTGAGTTCAAGGCCAGCCTAGGCAATAGAGGGACCCTGTCTCAAAACTAAAAAGTAAAAAGAAATCTGGAGATGTAGTTTAATGGTAGAACACTTGCCTAGCATGTGTGAGACCCCAAAGTGGATCCCCAGGACCTAGAAAGAAGGAAAAAGAGTCACTCTGATCAGAATTTTTCTCCAAGGTTGACAAGACACATGCTGGACAAGTCCCTTTGTGGGCCAAGGCTTCACCTTTAAATTAATAGTTTGAAACCTCATTTAGAAAATTTAAAGTATATTGGAAAGGTGGAGCCAAAGACTAAATATCAACAAGGAATTAAAAGATTAAGGGCCCATCAAGATTCCTCAGCAGGACAGAGCACTAGTAGTACAAGCTGGTCTTTCAATGCCAGAACCCACAATAGAAGGAAAAAAACTGGTTCACAAAAGTTGTCTCTGATTACCATGCTGTGGTAGGTATCTGTCCACACACTATTACAACTGTAATAAATAAAAAAAAGTTTAAAAGACACACAGAAGGCTCTCCATATCGCCGAGAACTGGGGAGGACATTGGTGTAGAAGACCTTGGTTACCATGAGTTCCGGTGCACTGTTGCCGAAACCTCAGATGCATGATCCTCTGTCCAAGCGTCTGTGGGTTCATATTGTTGGTGCATTCATTGTGGACCTGGGAGTTGCTGCTGCCCATAAGTTTGGTGCAGCTAAACCAAGAAAGAAGGCATATGCAGATTTCTACAGGAATCATGATCCCATGAAAGATTTTGACGAGATGAGGAAGGCTGGAGTCTTTCGGAGTGTGAAGTAATTTTAGAATACAAAGGATTCTTTGGATTGAGCTCCATAGAAGTTCATTGCTGGTCTGTGTTCCTAAACTATGAAACATGAATATGTGAGCTAAGGAGTAGTTTCTCTCAATAAACAATAATTACATGGACGGGGGGGGGGGGAAGACACATAGAAAGAGAAACTGTGTTTTTAATAGAAAGGGTCTCCCATAGCCCAGGCTAGACTCAAACTTGTTATAACCTTGAATGTCCGATCTTCTTGTCTCTACCACCTAAGTGCTGGGACTGCAGGTGTGTACCACCACCTCACCTGGTCTGCACGGTGCCAGGCTGTGAGGCAGGACCTCTACCATCTGAGCTGCATTCCTCAGACTCTCACTTTACCCTCTTGCAAAGCAGTCTGAGAATTGCCCACCCTCCTGGTTGCTTCTGGTTCACCCAGCCTCCTCTCTCTTCCGTCCCTTCTCTTGCAGACTCCACGTACTTACAAACCCAGAAGAACGACATTGTAGAGCGGGGTGACTGCTCTCCTGTATGATTCAGAGCATCGTGTCACCATGAATTTAAGAAAATAAAGTCACAGCCCAGAGCAAAGTGGATTTAATAGTCACAGAGGTGTCCACGAGCCCTTCCTTTCGCTCCACAGGCTCGCACTTCAATAATTTAATGCCGTTTCTGCACAGCGGCAGGGTTTTATGAAGCAGGGAGAAAGCTACAATAGACACAGTCTTTCCCTCTCCATGTTCACAGCTGCAGATACGATGCCTTCCGCACCACCTGGGTGGAGAATGCCCCGGATGGAGCAGCTGCCCTTTCCAACCTCTGCACTGGAGGCCCTCCCACCCACCTACACAGACGGAAGCCCTTGTGCTCGAAAAGGTTATCGAAGGAAAAGGTGTCAGCTTTGCTTGATGTGTTTGATTCCATCTGTCTGTCTGGCTGTTCCTCTGTCCAGCCATCCACCCACCCATCCATCCACTACCCATTCATTCATCTGTCTGTCCATCTATCCATCTTTCCATCCATCCATGTGTCCATTCATCCGTCTGTCCATCCATCCATCTATCCATCCATCTACCCATCCATCCGTCCATGTGTCTGTCCATCCATCTGTCCATCCATCCATCCACTCGTCTGTCTATCCATTCATTTGTCCATCCATCCATCCATCCATCCATCCATCCGTCTGTTTGCCTGTCCATCCATTCAGCCATTAGTCCAACCACCTGTCCATCCATCCATCCATTCTTTCATCTGTTTGTCCATCCATCCATCAGTCCATCTGTCCATCATCTATCCAACTCTGGTGCTGGGAATTGAGCTAGGATTTGGCACATGGCAGGCAAACCTTTCCCCTACATCCCTAGCCCTCTTTCACCTTTAATTTGAGATAGGGTCTCATTAAGGTACTCGGACTGGTTTGAAGTCAACTTGTAGTCTTGGCAATTCTCGAACTTACAATCCTCCTGCCTCATCCTCTGAGTAGCCGGGATCGCAGTGTGTATCAACTGGCCTGGCCTGACCCAGCTTATTTTAGGTTACTTTAAATTCAGAAACCCTTATTCTATAAGCAAAATAATTAACATGACATCAAAATAACACAAAAATGTTGATAACCTGATACACTGATCATACGGCCTTAGTGACCCCCCCCCCGTGACTTTATTAGTACTGCTAAGGGTACCAATTCATTAATTTCAAAATACATTTATAATTTTAAGCTTTGTTGTTGTTGCTGCTGTTGTTGTTGCTGCTGTTGTTGTTGTTGTTGTGAGGAAAGCAGAGGCCGAGAGAGAGAAGGGCAGGCACTCACAGTACATGTGTAGAAGTCAGGACAGCTTTGTGGAACTGGTTTTCTTTTCCTATCTTTAGATGGGTTCTGGGGTTTTAACTACAGCCGTCAGGCTTCTGTGGCAAGCACACTTACCGCCAGTTCCCCAATTTTCTTATATAAAAAGTAATCTATGGGTCAGAAGAGATGGCTCAGCAGCTAAGAGCACCGGCTGCTCTTCCAGGGGACCCAGCCCCCACACGGCAGCTCCCAACCCTCTTTAACTCAAGGTCTAGGGAAGTCCTCTGGCCTCTGCAGGACCTGCACTCATGTGGTGCACAGACACACATGCAGACACAACACCCATACACATAAAAATAAGTAAATCTCTTTTTAAGGCAGTATATGTGTACTCCGAGAATTTGGAAAATGGGATCTACTCAAGAGGAAATGAAAGTTAGTTACAGATGTATTCACTGACCAAGGACTGCTGTGATAGTTTGTATCTTTACTCTATTTAACTATGTATCTATCTATCTATCATCTATGTATCATCTATCTATCTACCTACCTACCTATGGTCTATTATCTATCTATCTATCTATCTATCTATCTATCTATCTATCTATCTATCACCTATCTTTGGTTTTTCAAGGCAGGTTTCTCTGTGTAGCCCAGGCTGGCCTTGAACTCATAAAGATCTGTCTGCCTCTGCCTCCCGAGCACTGCCCGACCTGCTTCGATGATTTTTAAATGTGGCTGTTTGGACCTTTAAGCGTCTACTCCCCAGTTTGTGCTTATTTGTGCTTATTCTATGAACAACTTTATGGTTTACTTCTTTTTTGACTTCTTGATTGTTATATGGTTTGAGTCTTTATATTTAGCTTAGTTTAGTTTTAATTTTTTGAGACATGGTTTCTCTATATAGCCCAGGCTGGCCCAAAACTCCTGGCAATCTTCCTGCTTAAGCTTCTTTCTGCTTCAGTCTCCTCAGTGTTGAGATTTGCAAGTGCACACTACCGTGTCTGGTGGCTGTCTTGTTTCTTTTGGGACAGTCTATCCTGTAACCTGGCCTAACCTCAAACCCCTGCATTTCCCTCCAGGGTGGGCCACTGGCATACCCAGATTTTGTGATGCCTTTTGCAGTCTATCATAAATCTTGCATTGCTTATATAACCCGGGTTTTTAAATTCAGTGACTCCTATTTGTTCATAAACAATATCCTTGCCTGTCTGTCCGTCTGTCTGTCTGTCTGTATTTTAGCTCATCTCTGCTTTCATAGGACAACCCTATAAATGTCCTACCTGCAGCTCTAACAGCTGACCCTAGGACTTTGATATCCTTGCTGCATTGGGCCATGGCTTGAAGTCTCTACTTCCAGTGGATTCTATAGTTTGCTGAGCCTGAGAGAACATAGACTGCACTGGATTTAGTCTTTCTTCTGGTACACTCTGCCCCCTCGACCCACAACACCCGATTTCTAGTCTTTGCAATGTGCATGGCCCATGGTGGTGCTTCAGGGTATAAATACGAGAGTAGATACTTGGCAGGTTAGAAGTGGGTGGGTAGTTGAGGAAGGGATAGGGTGAACTAACCAAAACTAGAATTTTCTATGTCAAACCCCAGCAATGGGTGGTTGCATCTGGGTTGTCCTCCCACGAGTCTGCATGTGAGCTGCACACACTCTCTGGTGCCTTGGTGCTGGTAGGGATTGTTTCCTGTCTGAGACGCTGACTGGAGTCTGTGGTGTAACCGTTGTCTCTGTGTGAGGTGGCTTTCTAACACGGACAGGACGCCTGCCTAAAACAACGTAGAGAAGGACGATTTATTCTGGTTCACGATTTCAGAGGGGTTGGTCTCCGGCTGCTTCGCCCCAAGGGCTTGGGTAGGACATCATGGCAGAAAATCGTGCGGCAGAGCTGCTCCTCCTCACGCACTGGATCACAGATGGAGAGTGGGGAGGAGACTGACACAAAGTAGGGGGCAAAGACACAACCAGAAGCTGCCCCTCGTGGCCTACTTCCTCCAGGGAGGCCACGCCTTTCAAAGTTCCTTAAACTTCACAAAGTGGCACTGTCAGCTGAGGACCAGACACTTAAGACAGTCTAGATTTAAATCCTAAGATGCTGACATGGTGGCCCACACACAGTCGCAGCACTCAGGAGGTAGAGGTAGGAAGACCAGGTGTTCAAGGCCAACCTCAGCTACACAGTGAGTTTGAAGCCAGCCTAGGCCACGTAAGCCCCCGCCTCTAAATAAATTAAACAAAACGTAATTGAACAAAGCTCTCTCTAGAGGACACCAGACTCTTGGCTCACAGTCTTGAGCTGCAGTTTCCAAACAGTGACAGACAGAAATGATGGTGGGTCTTTAGTGATGAGGGACAGCTGAAAGCCAGCATAATGGAGCACCATTCTTAGATCCCTTCATCACGCTCCACCCATGCTCCACCCAAGCTCCACTGGTGCTCCATCCCTGCTCCACCAGTGCTCCACCAATGCTCCATTGGTGCTCCATCTCTGCTCTACCAGTGCTCCACTGGTGCTCCAACCATGCTTCACTGGTGCTCCATCGTGCTCCACCAGTGCTCCATCCCTGCTCTACTCAGGTTTCACCCTTGCTCCACTGGTGCTCCACCCAAGCTCCAATGGTGCTCCACCCCTGCTCTACCAGTGTTCCACCCATGCTCCACCCCTGCTCTACCAGTGCTCCATCCCTGCTCCACCCCTGCTCTACCAGTGCTCCATCCCTGCTCCACCCCTGCTCCACCAGTGCTCCATTCAATACCTCCAGCAGCCAATTTACTCTGCCTTCCACCTGACTAATGGTGTAAATGTAATTTAATTTAAAACTTAATCCAGGCAAATAATTGATAAATATAGAAAGTCAGGATTTCCACCCTGTGCATAAAGCATGCACAAGAATAAAATATGTTTATTAGAATAATTACTAGTTTTGAAAAGTCTAATAATTACTGCTTGCTGGGAGCAGGCTCTTGGAGAGAAGGGGGGTGTGTGGAATTAACTCGGGCAGACAAAGAACATACTGTTTGCGGCTCAGCCGTCAAGGAGAGATGAGCATCGCTCGCCAACCAGAACTTGCTCTGACAGAAGAAAAGACCAGGAAATCCTGGTGGGAAAGCTGGGCCTTGGATGAAGTGACCACATTTATCAACATTTTCCAGAGAAGTAATCAGCAAGAGAAACGCAAGGGTCTGCAGAAGGACTCTGTCACAGGGGCTGGCTCATGAGGACAGAGACTAGGAAGCCCCTCCACACCTCCTTCTCAGATTGGAAGGCCAGAGAATGTGTGATGTGGGGGCTGGTGAGCAGGGCACCAGTGCTGCCTGTGCCAGGAGGTCACACCAGGCTACGGGGTTTGATAGCTCCAGCAGAGGAAGCACGTCCAGCCTGTTTTCCCCTGTGTTCCCTCTGGGTGATGGGGACACCACTGCATCAATGAGGGTAAGCATTGATTCTTCCTTCAGACCTCCAACTCAGGAACCTCTCCAGAGAGACCCCGCAGACAGGCCTAGAAGTTATGACGTACCACCAGTGTAGATGGGACAAAATGAACCGTCATGGTGACGCTCCTGTCTGGCCCTCAGGGTGGAAGTGAGTTTTGCCTCTGAAGGTTTGTCTCATCCATATAGCAGCCTCCAGTCCACCCACGGCTGATGGGGAGTCAGTTCCGCCCCCTGCCCCCGGTTGCTAGAGGGACCCTTTGAGGACACTGCAAGGCCAAGCTTGCTGTAGCTCTGGAGTATTGTCCACATTCCTCATGATACTTAAGAGAATGATTCTGCAGCGAGCAGTCATGGAACAGACATGGAGCCATGGTGCCTCCGGCTGGTAAAGCCCCAAGAGCGTAGACTTCTGGGTAGTCTGCCTCGCCACACTGAGAAGAGATGATAAAACCTGAAGGATGAGGAAGTGTGCTCTCTCTGTGCGATGAGGAAGGAGGTCTACAGGAAAGCCTCCATCATTCATTCGTTCATTCATTCATTCATTTGTTCATTCATTCATTTATTCATTCACTCTGAAAACTATTTGCTCCACAGAGAGCTACTGCATATTTGACCCATCTCAGATATAGGGTCAAATGCCTTATGGTGATTACTATTGATTGTCAACTTGATAGGATCTAGAAGCACCCAGGGGACAAACCTCTGGGGAGGAGGTTTCTAGAGTGAGTTTATTGAGGTAGGAAGACCCATCCTAAACACGAATGACACCATTCCATGATCTGATGCCCAGGAATCAAAGGAGACAGCAAGCCAAGCGCCGGCATTCATCTCTGCTTTGTGACCGCAGATACGCTGTGACCAGATGCCCTTTAGGCTTACATTTTTCAAAACCTACTTTCATAAGGGTTCTCAAATGCTTTTACCCCACCCTAACCCTACCCCACCCCACCCACTGTCCAAAGGTAGGGGAGAAAGATGGTAAATAGGACTGTTAGAAGTAGTTCTTTTTTTTTCCTTTTCTTTTTTCAAATGTATTTATTTATTATATGTGTACACTGTAGCTGTCTTCAGACACCAGAAGAGGGCATCAAATCTCATTACAGATGGTTGTGAGCCACCAGGTGGTTGCTGGGAATTGAACTCAGGACCTCTGGAAGAGCAGTCAGTGCTCTTAACCACTGAGCCATCTCTCCAGCCCTAGAAGTAGTTCTTTGGGTGGATTCCAGCCCTCGTTGTCAGGATACCAGCAGTCTAGTTCAGTAGTGTCAAGATACCAAACATAGATCCACAGTGGTAGCACGATCCAGCAGGACTGCCAGACCTCTTCCGAATCGCAGGAGTCAGTGGGAGCAACCAGAACCCACCGAATTCCCAGGAGAAGTTCTCTGCCAAGCTTCTCTGATCAACAAAGCTAGCAAGGCTGGCTATGTAAGCACACTGCTCCATCACTGTCTGTTGAGCCCCACTTATACTCTCTCCAAACATCACGTGTTCTCCCACACGTTATGCCTCGGGCAAACCATCACATGAGTCTGCGTCACGCGATACAACCAGAACCTTCCACTTCACTGACCCATGTTTCTTCCACCAAACCTTCTCCACTGTAATGGACTGACCCCTCAATCTGTGAGCTGAAATAAGTTCTTCCTTCCTCAAGTTGCTTGTGTCAGTTGTCATAGCAATGGAAGAGCATCAGACCAGCTTGGCAGCGGGAGCACACAGCGCATGCTTGAAGTCTCTGACTAGAAGCTGTCAAGTAGAAGAGGGGAGAGGGAAGTGGAGGATCTAAGGGCCTGAATCACATGCTGTGGCACACTCTGAGAGAAAGCTGGTTTCTCTGGAGGGGCAGAGTCACTGCCTTTGAAGACACACCAAGGAGAGCGGGCAAGCCCTCCCATCTGCTCACAGTGGCTGCTGGCTCCTGTGAATGAAGCCACATGTGAAGTGTGGATTCAAAGGCTGCGCACAGCATGCTGCTGAGTTCAGAGCCAGGGCCTGGGAAAGTCCCAGAGCCAGGCTGGCTTCTAACAATGGGGTTACAAAGGCAGCTGGTCACCTGGTCTACCTGTGTGACCCGAGGGTCCTTTATACAGGGGAGGGGGACTGTTCCATCTCCCTCGGATTAGTCAAACGTCCTGGGAAGAGGAAGGCTGCATCCAGGAAGGCATCCTGATTCAAGCTCTGGGCCCCACTGTGTCTGCCGAGGTGAACACATATGCACACACTGAGCACACACACATCCAAGCCTGAGGGAGGAGACGGACCATGGGGCAACTAGGTTCTGCAATTGTTTCACTTGTGGGTGGGCCTACTGGACCAGCAGGACATTGTCCCACACTGCCCATTAAGAAACATGCCTAGCTGGTGCATACCCATAGGACAGCCAAGGCTACACCAAGGAACCCTGTCTCAAAAACAACACAAAACAAAGCAAAACAGAAAAAAGAAGACACATGCCCAGTGAGTGTAAGACATCCTGACTAGAAACAGTATTCCTTTGTGGTCTCACCATAACCGTAAGGATTTTATTCCTTGGCAGTAAGCTGGATTGGACAGCGTGAAGACTAGCCTGCCTATTACATGTCTGTGAATCAGTGATCCAAGGAGAACACATGGGTAACCTATAGCTAAGCTTTTGAAAAGGAGGAGACCCAGAGGCCAGGTACGACATACACCTGTCAATCCAGCGTTTGGGAGGCTGAAGCAGGAGGCTGTCAAGTTTGAGGCTAGCCTATACTGCACAGCAAGACCCTTATGGTAAATAATGAACAAATAAATAAATAAATAAATACCCAGAGATAAAATGCTAAGCTGGCTGGTGATACATTACTATGATCCTAGTATTGGGAGGTGGAACAGAAAGCAGGAGGGTCGAAAGCTCAAGGCTAGCCTCAGCTACCAACGTAGTGGGTTGTAGGTTACTCTGGGATACATGAAAGCCTACCTCCGAACAAAACATCAAACACACACTCAAACAGTCATGGGTAAACTTTATTAGCTCCAGATTTCTTCTTTCCTTCTTGCCAAGAACCACGCCTATCGGCTGAGACCGAGGCTTACAGTGTGTCTGCAGTCACCCTTGCCCAGTGCCGAATGGTGAACTGGAGGCTGGCACCAGCTGATGCCCACCAGAGTGGCCCTGTTTTTCTATGCCAACAAACACGTCCTTTCTACAAGCCACCCGGTACATGCATTGCCGCTTCTGTGCTGCGTTTCAGTAGCTTTCCTTTTGAAGGTGTCTCCAGAAGATGCCAAAGTGTTGCTAAGTGTCCTTGAGTATGGGATGCTGTGATGTTCCTGACAGGAGATGCTGGGCTGACTGAAATTTGCTGAAGTGGGATTGCAGCCCTGCCAGCCATGATTTCTTGAGTTGACAGTCATTAAGGAATTCACAAGCACAAACACACGTTGATCTGGGTCAAGTGCCACGCAGTCAGATAGAAAAGCAATGAGAAGAGTCTGCAGGATCTCAGGCTTTCCCAGAGTTAGGAGTCAGTGTGGGGTAACCTGGGAACACAACTCCTGCCAGTAAGCAGTTCCGGCACACAGTAGTGGGAGTGGGGAAGGTCAGTGTCTGAAAGCTGAGGGTTTTCTAGACTTGCCATAAGATACAAATCTCAGATTCACAAAGTGCAACCAGACTAGGAAGGATTGTAGCAGCAAGTCCAACACGGAGACCCAGCATCATGATCCAGCAGGCACACCCCAAACTCAAGACATTAAAGCAAGAAGATATATGATCGTGGAAGCTCATCCTGTGAGCTGAGGGTTGCGGGGTACACTCCAATTGCAACACTCTGGAGGTGGAGGTGACAAGATGGAGAGTTAGAGGCTAGCCTAGGCTACATAGATCTTCTCCAAAGAGAACCAAGCACATCAAAACTAAAGGAATCAAAGAAGTCAGGATTACATCCTGTGAGATTGCAGCCACAGTTCTCACTATCAAAAGATGAGAGCAGAACCCACTCAGAAAAACCGATAGCCCAGTGACCTCTGCTTACAAACACTGCAAGAATCAGAGGGAGCCAGGCTGGGGTGGGAGGCTCAGGCAAAAGGATAACTGGGCTTGGGGGCAGTATTTCTGGGCTACCCCGTTTTAATAAACAAACCAGAGGAAAATGACTCTTTTGTTTTGCTTTGGTTTGGCTTGTTGTTTTTGTTTTTCCCAGACACATAAAGGCGAAAACAATTTTCTGCTAAGGACCCTCACTGGAAAAATGAATTCCAAGAGTCAGGAATTGAACTTGCGGGTTAGTGGGAAGGGAAGGGGCTTTGCCTCCTGATGCTGAGATAAAGATGATGACCAAAAGCAATCTGGGGAGGAAAGGGTGCACCTCGACTTAAGATATATAGTTCACCATGGAAGAAAGTTCGGGCAGGAGCTCAAGGCAGGGAGCCTGGAGGCGGGAACAGAAGCAGAAGCCATGAGGGACACTGCCTACTGGCTTGCTTCTCCTGGCTTGCTCAGCCTGCTTTCTTACACAACCCAGAACCACCTGCCCAAGGGTTGGTCAGCCTACAGTGGGCTGGGCCCTTCCACATTAATCAATCAGGAAAATGTCCCGCAGACTTGCCTACAGACAATCCGAGGGGGGCATTTTCTCATTTGAGGGTCCCTCTTCTCAGATGATACCAGATTATAGCAAGTTTGATGCAAACAAGACA